>NC_077228.1:328664965-328864965 GCF_027887165.1 Monodelphis domestica
TTCCATGGGGTCAAATATAATAATAGATAACATTTGTATTATGTTTTAAGAATTGCAGGGCAATTTACATATATTATCTCATTTGATCTTCACATCAATGCTGTAAAGTAGGGACTATCATTATCCCCATTTTACAGATGAGAAAATTAAGGCTAAAAGGTGATGTGACTTGACCAGATTCACAAAGCCTATAGATATGTCTGAGACAGTAATTTTACTCATCTATCTTGACTCAAAGTTCATTGTTCTCTCCTTTAGATATATACCTGCATATGTTTATAAAAGCATATGACCTCTTTGGCAGAACATATATTACAATTTGGATGATATAGAGAACATTAGCATGGCCCCTGCCTGAGGATGATACTCACATTCATTAAGCCTTCCATAAAAACAAAGGAAAACAAAACAAAACAAAAAAAATACATGTTGTATCTCACATTGAAATATAAGCTTTCTTAGAAAAGAGGCTGTTTCCTTTTAACATTGTACTCCCAAAACCCAACATATTGCTTCTCAGCTAGTTGGTCCTTCATATGTGCTTAATCAATAAACACATAAATAGGTTTGTACCTTTAAGTCACTTGGAAAGGTTTTTAAAGGGACATCCATATAAAGGAAGATTGTCTTGGATACAACAACCCTAGAAACTGATCAAAAATGGAAGAAAACTAGCCTC
Source organism: Monodelphis domestica (assembly GCF_027887165.1). Lineage (NCBI taxonomy): Eukaryota > Metazoa > Chordata > Mammalia > Didelphimorphia > Didelphidae > Monodelphis > Monodelphis domestica. The sequence goes on from NC_077228.1 coordinate 328,665,645, forward strand.
ATTTATCAATATCTTTTTTTTTCAACATTATATATAGAAGTTAGTTTCAAATTATTAGGAAAGTTTAATGCTTAAACACTATTAGAAGAATATGTAAGATTTAAGAAATGTTATCTTATTTGAATGAAAATTAAATAAAAATTTAAGTGAAATTAATTTGGTTTCAGATTTTATATTTAAATAAAGCTATGGTTAATTCCAAACATTCATGCACTTTATATAATCCAGGCAAAATAGCTGAATGATTAATAGGCTTCTTTTTTAATGTTATGGGATATTTGACACTGGAAAGACAATATCCATGTGTAAAGAATATATGGCAAAAGAGATCCAAAAATGTAACAATTAAAATAAATGTTTAAATGAAGACCTTTTGTTTGTATTTTTCTTTTCTTCCTTCCTTCTTTCCTTCCTTCCTTCCTTCTTTCTTTTCTTTTTTTCCTTTTCAATAAATTTCAAATAATGGAAATCATGAATGTATTTAAAACATTTACATATATACAATATGTACAAATGCATATATTTTTAATCTAGAAGCTTGTTCAGTGACTGATTATGATGCAAAGTATGATGTATGGGAAAGAATACTAAAAGGTTCAAAGAGACTGGCTATATGTGCAACCTTAGGCAAATAATTTAACTGTCTTAGTTTCTTCATCTATAATTGGGGGTGATAATAACTACCTTGAAGCAGCTGTCGTTTTAGAGAATCCTCTTTGGAATCATGAAGACCTGGGCCCAAGTCCCACTTCTGACACTTATTGGCTGTATTACATGAGCAAAATGCAGTCTTTCAGTGACTGAAATCACTTGCTAAAACTCAATTGCACAACAGATAGTGATTTCTATTGCTAAAGGAAATTTCAATGGAAATTCATTCTATCAATGAAAGGAAAAATGCTTATCCTACTTTTCTCTCACATAATTGTGATAAAGAGCAATTGAATTAACCATTGTCAAAATGCAACAAGAAAATGATTCAATAATAAAAAGAAAGTAATAAAGACTAAGTAATAATAATAATATTGTCAATTTAAAGCTCCAACATTCTCCTTATCACTTAATCCTATTTTTACCAAGGTAGAAAAATAGATGGAATGACAAGGCACAAAAAGTCTCATATCTCTTTTAAGGTCACCAAAAACTTTGGGTGGCTGTGTTTGAAGATATATTGTTGTCTTGAGACCATGTCCTGTTCTAAGAACTAGGCACTTTCTTTTATAATAAAGTAATGTGTGAAATGACAGTTAAAAACCATTCCAGTCCTCAAAAGGAAAAATGAACTAGAATTACTACTGAAGTCAGTTAGAAATCAGCTGCTCCTTGAAAAATGAAACTCATAACAAAGAAAAAAAATGAATGGCCTCTACTTTCTTTCTTTGATTTATTATCTGGTTCTTAAAAGGAACATTATTTTTACCTTCTATTAATCTGTATTTATCTAATTTATATGAAGTTTTTCATGAATTCTCTCCCTCAAAAGATTATAATCTACCTGAGAGAAAGGATTTTCCCCCTAATACTTAGTACCTAGAAATGCTGGTTGGACTGTGGATTCACAGATATTAAATGTCATTAAAAACAAATCACTTCACAGATGGAAGGGATACATAAGATCTAATGGCCTTTGTGGAGTTGATGAAACTGAAGAATTTTTTTGAGTAATGTAAAAATGGAGATTTTGAACCTTAGACTTCAATCCCCAGAAATCCTTGGTATTTCCCAGAATTCCCTATAATCTCACCTGAGTCCCCAACTTGGCAAGATTACAATTGGTATTTAACTGGCAATAATGCCTCCCTCCTTCTCTTCCATTGCAATGATGTAGCAAGTAAGCTAAGCACAGGGATTTTGAATTGGTTAATCAGCCATGGGCATGTGGTTTTTATTTAGTATCTTCTTTATTCCTTGATTTTCTAATAATCCTTAATAAAACTCATAAATATAATATTTTTAGTAGATAAATTAAATTAATTTTCACAGTTACATACCATGGGTACATGAATTTTAACTTACTTTTATTCATCTCTAACATTTTAAGTGAAGATCATTTACAAGTATATCTTTGTAAGAACATTTATAAGAGTATATTTGGAAAAGGTACCAAAAAAAGCTAGTATGATGGAAGTCAAGTCATGATCTAATTGATGTAAATAGCAAACCAAACTTTAGATAGACAAGAATACTGACATGGACCAAAAAGGATGGAGAGAAGAAGAAAATAGCATCCAGTTGCTTTGGGATGCAGAGAAAGGAAGAGAGATCTTTGGTCTTTAACCTAGAATGTCTTCTTGTATAAGATGGTGAATTTCTTGATTGACAACATATATTATAGATTCAGTACTCCTCCTACATTTTATAGAAGCATGACTTGGTTAATGGGAGGTCATTAAGTTTTAAGTTCCTGATTTTCATTTTCATTTGATAAGGCTATTAGAAAGAACTACTCAGAATTAGTACATCAGTCATTTTTTCCTGACAATGAGGAGCCACATTTATAAAGTGAACTTTAACTGTATTATCTAAGAGATACTTCATTAATATTGATCTTTCTAGTAGCAGTCAGTGTTGACAGTAAAGAATTTATTATTGACTGCCTATAAAGAATGCGGGAAGTTATTTTTTTTGCCTCCCAAAGCTTAGAGATTCCTTTAGGGAGTTTCAGAGTGCCTTGACTGATGGGTATCTCTTAGCTCTCTGTTGTTGAGGTTTTATGATTTTAGGAGTATTTCTTGGTTTCCCAGTCATTTCCTCAGAGTGTATTGATGGATGATTGCTTTTCCCCAGAGACATGATACAGAATGAAAATTCATATTGGCTTTGGTCACCTGCTTTTTGACCATGGGCCAGACTCAGTTTTCACTTATCCATATTTTCATTTTGATTCCTCTTATTAATTTTTTCCATCTTTCCTTCCATAACCTTGATTCTTTTCCCCTCCACCAACCTCCTTTCTGACTTGACATAACTCTCTTGAAGCCAAACAATTATAATTATATATGTATCACAGCCACAAAATGATCTATTTATAAAAATGCAATTTAAATGGCATTAAACTGTACAGATGATTATAGGAGTGTCGATATTATTTAGAGCTTGCCTGGTTAGCCATTTTTGCAAAACTTGAATTGAGGCTAACACTGAAGTACCTTAGTAACTCTTTGGAATGAAGGGCAAAAATGCTTTTCCATTGTCAGAACAACAATGAATGCCAATGAGTGATGTTGACTGGATTGAGAGGGACTTAATGCTAATAGTAAATACTTTTATTTATTAGAAGCTAACTTATTTTTAAAAGCTATACAGCCAATGACCTTCAGAGTAGAGAAAGCTTAGTATGAAGGAAGTACAATTCGGTATTCATTACCCAAAGAGCAAAGATTGAGGATGAGGGAATAGAGAAGAATGCCCAATTCCCTCCTACTTTCATGAGCTCTTGAATCCCCTCATCAAATGACCTTCTGGTTCTAGGACAACTGGGATCTTTTAGTCATGGCCTTAACTTGCCTACAAAGCTAAATCCTCAAAATAAACATGTAGTTTTGCCCTATGAAGGAATTTCATCATGTTTAACAGAATATAAGATTACAATGAAATTCTTATTTTATTAATAATAATATAAAACCCAATTTAGTATTATTTGAACTACCAAGTACCTGGGTCATTAAAGGAATCATTAACTTATCAAAAAAACCTATCAATAATAACTTCTACATAATAAAATTAAATTGTTAAGAATAATTCTAGAATACAAGGTACAAAATTATGTCCCCTCCAGGCCTAGATGGGCTTATTGAGATGGAATCTTCATGAATTTCACTATAAGAGAAAGATAGAAAGAGATAAAAGAAGAGGTAAAAGTAAATTTCTGCTGCTAACTTCAGCTCATAGTCAAAGTTGAACAGGTTAACCCAAGATCAGGAATATGGAGACTCAGAGTCCTTTTGGGTCAGAAGGAACAAGATTTGAGGTAAGGATAGAAGTTAAAAAAATGAGAAGTTTGAAATTGAGGCTCAAACATTTATACCTTGCCCCACCCTCCATTTTCCCCTTCCACAATAAAAATACTTCTTTGCAAACCAATTTTATGTGAAATAATTTACCTCATTCTTCCATTTCCCATTCTTCCAGGGCATCCCTCTTTCTCTCCAATACTTTCTTTTTTTACTTCATCTCCCCCAAATCAACCTCACTCTCAGGTCCTCTGCTATGTAAAATCCTTTTAAGTGACCTAGTAATAATAAAATTATCATAACTTAAATTTATAATTTGCCCAAATAGGAATTTAAATAGTTTAACTATTTATGTCTCTTATATGATTTCTCTATTATGATTATCTTTTTGTCTTTCTCTTGAATTTTATATATTAATGTCAAAATTTATTTAGCTCTGGATTTTCATTAGGAATATTTAAAAGTCCTCTATTTCATTAAATATCCATTTTCTTCATAAAGGATTATATTCAGTTTTGCTAGGTTGGTTATTATTTGTTTTAATCTAAGATCATTTTTTCCTTCTGAAATATCACATATTCAGCTCTTTACTCTCTTTATGTGGTAGCTGCTAACTAAGAAGCATGATAAGATGAATCACTTTCAAATTTAAATGAATGAATGGAAATAGGACTTCAATATTTCCTTTTATAAACAAGGTCAAATTCTGTCTAATTTTTCTCTGATTTCTTTTTAATATATTACTGACTATGAGAAACAATGAAAATGTGGAATTATACTGTACTTTAAAGAAAGCAACTAGAAGAGGTGAGAGGGGAAACCTAAAGTTAAAAAGAAGAGACAGAAGAGACCCTAGGATATCTAAACACTTTAGGTTATATGTGAAGAAATTGAGGAGTTTGGAAATTGTAAAGCCCATGATTTTATATTGTACAACTATGCCCAATATTGGCATTTCATGATTGTATTAATAAGATTTTATTAAAGCTCTATTATATGTTGAACAAAGTGCACAGTGCTAGATTCTAGGCATAAAACAAGAATTAGACAGTTTTTAACATGAAGGACCTCATATTCAACTGGGAGATGAAATGATTTTATAAACACACATAGTGTAGTGTCTAATATATACATATATATGTATTATATATAGTGTATTTATATATGTATGTATATTGTTTGTGTGCATACACATATACAAATGATGTGTGGAGGAAACACAAAGTATGTATAAGATTAGGAAAGGGAAGCTCTAGGATGTATTGCATTAGTTGAAACTTGAAGGGAACTAGTAATTCCAAGAAGCAAAGATAAATGTGGAGAACATAACCATGGAAAATATATAGGAGCAGAGAATGGGATATTGTCAAAAGAGCACAGCTGCTAAGGTAGTTAGATGGCACATAAAGTGTCCAAAGAAGAGTAATATGAAATCAATCTAGATCAGTAGGTTGGAATAAGATCATGAAAAATATTGAATGTCAAAAAAAGAGTTTTTATTTTCCCTAAAAACAACAGGCAGCATTTAGGAGGGTATAAACTAGAATGAAAGTTATAAATGAAATAGATTGTGGAAATAGAATTGCTCTGATTGATTTGGCATAAGGATTTAGGAGAGGAGCAAGGAAAAGTGTAGAGCATAGGATGCCTCTAAGATTGTTTAGCTGGGTAAATTTAAAGAAGAGTTAGGTTTGGAGAGAAAAAATAATCAAGTTTTTCTTTGGATATGTCTAGAAGGTTTGGCTTTATTTGAGTGCTTTGGTATCTAATAGAATATGTTTTCTGGTTGAAAACTCTTGTTTGTGTGCATACACATATAAACATATATGTGGTTAATATTTATTTTTCATGAGGCTTATCTCCAATGCATTTTGCAATGTTGAATCATGTCTTTATTCAGGTAAAAGGCCTTAACGTGTTCATTACATTTCTGTGATTTCTCACCAGTATGAGTTGTCAACTGTTCAATAAATCCTCTTATTTGAGTTGAAATCAGTAACATTGAATTCAAAAGCATTAGTCATCCAATTAATAAATATCTATGTAACACTTACTATGTGCTCATACTGTCTGATATAGTAACATGTAATACATAAACTAGACCTTCAAGGAGCTTACAAATAGGTGAAATCTGCTTATTTTTGACACATTTGATGGACTTGTGATTTTTTTTTTCAGATCCGTCAATTTTCCAGTGAGGTATTTTAGATTTTATTCTATTTTTTTTCTTTTTTCCTTGTTGTGTGCTGATGTCTTAAAGATTCACTTGATTCTATGTATCAAATTCTAATTTTTAGGAAGTTATTCTTTTCTTTGTGTTATGATGTTTCATTTTCCATTTGGCCAATCCTACTTATTAAAGAGTAGTTTTTTTCAGTGTTTAATCTTCTTTTCCCATTTGGTTCATTCTATTCCTTAGGTGGTTGTTTTCTCCAGTGTATCTTTGCACCTTCATTTCTGTTTTCCCTATTCTAGATTTTAGAGAATTTAGTTCTTCAGTGATTTCCTCCCCCTCACAATTGAGTTTTTCTGTCAATTATTTTATTATCTGCTTTTTAACTTCTTTTAAAGTTATTTCAGGGGTTATTTGGGGCCTTACATACTTATACACTTCCTTTGAGACTTCACAAGCTTTCTTTTTGGCATTGTTGCCCTTATGAGTTTATAATTTTTGCCCTTTTGTGTATGTTTTTTTTTTGGTCACTCATTTTATATATTTATTATATTTTAATAGCAAATTTACATATATGTTTTCCAAGTTATATGATTCGTATTGTCTCCCTTCTTTCTCCCTTACCCTCTCCTGGAGTTGACAAGCAATTAAATTTGGATTACAAATGTATTATCACTCAAAGCATATTTTCATATTATTCATTTTTGTCAGTGAATAATCTTATAAAACCAAAACCCAAGTGAACAAGTGATAAATCATATGTTTTCATGGGCATTTATATTCTAAATTCTTTTCTAGAGATTCTCTTTCATTCTTTTTCTTAAGTATCACAGAATTATCCTGGATCATTATATTTCTGTTACTAGCAAAATCTATCACATTTGATTATCTCACAATATTTCATTTACTATGTACAATATTTTCCTGGTTCTGCTTATTTCACTCTGCATAAGTTAATGTAGATCTTTGCAGTTCTCTGAAATCATCTTGTTCCTACATCCTTATAGCAGAATAGTACTTTATCACCATCATATACCACAATTTATTCAGCCATTCCCCAATTGATGGACATCCTGTTATTTTCCAATTCTTTTTTTTATCACTTTGTGATAAATAATTAGTAGTGGTATTGATGGATCAAAAGATATGCATTTTTATATCTCTTTGGCCATAATTCCAAATTGCCCTCTAGAAAGGTTAAATAAATTCACAACTCCACCAGCAATGTATTAATGTCCCAATTTTCCCACATTACCTCCAAAATTCATTATTTTCTTTTATTATCATATTGGCAAATCTGATAGGTACAAAGTAGTACCTCAGAGTACATTTTAATTTGCATTTCTCTAATTAAGAGTTATATAGAACATTTTTTTCATGTGATTATTGGTAGCTTTGATTTCTTCATTCAAAAATGCCTATGCATATCCTTTGACCATTTATCAATTGTGGAATGACTTGGATTCTTATGAATTTTACTTAGTTCTTTATGTATTTGAGAAATGACACCTTTCTCAGAGAAATTTGTTATAAATTCTCCTCAGCTCTTGATCTTGGATATAATATTCCTGAGAGTTGTCATTTGAATTGATTGCAGTAGGTGATCTGTGGATTCTTTCAATTTCTGTTTTACCTACTTGTTCAAGAATATCAGTGCAGTTGTTACGGATAATTTTTTGTAATCTTATTTCTAGCCTTTTTTTTGTTGTGATTTTAACTAGTCCAATGATTCTTAAATTTTCTCTGCTAGATCTATTTTCTAGTTCTGTTGTTTTTTCAATGATATATTTCATATTTTCTTCTATTTTTTATTCTTTTGATTTTCTTTCATTGTTTTCTGATGTCTCATAAAGTCATTAGCTTCTATTTCTATTTGCCCAAATCCAATTATTAATGACTAATTTTCTTTCATGACCTTTTAATCCTCCTTTTCCATTTGGTTCATTCATTCATTCATTCATTCTCTCATTCATTCTCTCTCTCTTTTATTTAGAATATTTTCCCATGGTTACATGCTTCATGATTCACTCCCTCCACTCTTTCCTCCCCCCTCCCAAATCTGACAAGCAGTTTTACTGTGTTATACATATATCATTCTTCAAAACCTATTTCCATGTTATTCATATCTGCAGTAGTGTTTTCCTTTAATATCAAAACTTCAATCATATTCCTAACACATTATGTGATTGATTATATTTTTTCTAACGCATTTCCATTTCCACAGTTCTTTCTCTGAATATGGACAGTAGTCTTTCTCATAAGTTCTTCTGAATTATTCTGGGTCATTGCATTGCTGTTAATAGAAAAGTCCATTGCATTCAATTGTACCATAATGTATCAGTCTCTGTGTACAATGTTCTCCTGGTTCTGCTCCTTTCACTCTGTATCAATTCCTGGAGGTCATTCCAGTTCACATGGAATTCTTCCAGTTCATTATTCCTTTGAGCACAATAGTATTCCATCACCAACAGATACCACAATTTGTTCAGCCATTCCCCAAATGAAGGGCATCCCCTCATTTTCCACTTTTTTTTGCTACCACAAAGAATGAGACTATAAATATTCTTGTACAAGTTTTTTTTTTCTTTATTATCTCTTTGAGGTACAAACCCAGCATTGGTATAGCAGGGTCAAAGGGTAGGCATTCTTTTAAAACCATATGGGTGGACCAATTCACAATTCCACCAGCAGTGTATTAGTGTCCCAATTTTGCCACATCCCCTCCAACATTTATCACTTTCTTTTGTTGCTATATTGGCCAGTCTTTTAGGTGTAAGGTGATACCTCAGAGTTATTTGAATTTGCATTTCTCTAATAAGGAGGGATTTAGAACACTTTTTCATGTGCTTATTGATAGTTTTGATTATATCATGTGAAAACTGCCTATTCATGTCCCTTGACCATTTCTCTATTGGGGACTGGCTTGATTTTTTTGTAAATTTTCCTTATTTACTTATATATTTGGGAAATTAAACTTTTGTCAGTGAGTTTTGTTATAAAAATGTTCTCCCAGTTTGTTGCTTTCCTTCTAATTTTGGTTACATTGGTTTTGTTTGTACAAAAACTTTTAAATTTGATATAAACAAAGTCATTCACTTTACATTTTGCAATATTTATAGCTCTTGCTTGGTCTTAAATTCCTTCCTTTCCCAACAGATCTAACACGTTTACTATTCTATATTTACCTAATTTATTTATGAGAGACTATATATTTTCAAAAAACATTTCTAAACTCCTATATGAGGGCAAAGGCTAATGCCTCAAAACTGGTGAGTCTCACAATACCCAACTCTCCCCTGTTCCAAAAAGACTGTGACTAAGATCTCCAAAGCAGGATAGAGTAGAGGAAGAAATAAGTTAAGGTTTTTCAAAGAGCCTATGGCACAATGTTATTCAACTTATGGCAAAAAGTTGAATAATGATGAATCAGGACTCCTGGTTTTATGTCTCTTTTGAGTATGGGCTGTTGATTAGCATATACAAAACTGATGTTAAAAAACCTGTAAAATAGATGAGGATCTACTATTCACTTCTTTTTTATGATAAGTAAACTAAGCCCCGGCAATGTTGTCACTTATTTGAGACCACACTGCAGTTTATCCACCTCACTTCAAGTTTAGTATAATTTTCACCATCATTCTATTTCATCATGCTGCCTCTTTAGGGGAAGAGAAAATAGGTTTCCTTCCCATCCCACAATAGATACCCTATAATTATCTCATTATTAGTTAGCTGAACATTTGGGCTTAGCAGTGTAGCAGGTATAGATAAGGACTGGAGATTATTCCAGACACTTGCTCACTCTAAACCTACCTATAGGCAACAGGAAAATACATAGCTGAAGCACATCTTGGCTGGGCTAGTGTGCATGTGTATGGGTGTAAACTGGTCTGGCCCATTATCCTTCTCTTAGAGAGCTTTGTTTGATGGAAAAATAAAAAGATACTTTAGTGAGACATATACTAGTATAGCATAGCTACTCTGCTCTGTTCTTCCAGGGAATTTTTTCCCTGTGTGCCTATGTTCCTATGTTTTAAGAATTCCTGAGGAAATATTGTGTACCAGGTTATGTGTATAAATTGCATGAGGTCCTTTTAATCGAGAATAATGAAAGACTTGTCAATGACAAATTTATGTCTCAAGGGAAGCAAAAGTTGTCTTTTTTTATTATGATCCCTTTTTTTACGTTTTATTCTTTCCAAAGTAACAGTGTTAGTGTCAGAATTTAAGGGAACATGACAGTCAGAGAATAAGTAGCTCTGACCATAATTTCCTCCACAATTCTCCAAATAACATTCATATAGTCTCTCTGTCTTTTCCCATATTATAAGAACACGAAATAATTTATTACTTGAGGTGGTTTTAGACTTAGCCTATGGTAGAATGAGATGAAGTATTAGTGCATGACAATATAAACAAAGGATAGTAATGGTGTAAAAAAAAAGTACTATTCATTGTAAACCAGGAGAAAGAATGCTACAGACAAATTGTGTCTTTTCCCGCTCATCAAATATGACTGAAGGAGACTCAGAATGAAAAAAATATATACGTACTAAGGAATCCTTTTTATGGATTTTTGGTATATACTCTCTACCTAAAATTTTTAAACAAAGTGATTTATACAACTCTTTGGATTATTATTTCTAGTGAAATAATTGTCATATTATATGAGATATGTTAAGTAGCCACAGGAATACATTTAACTGAAAAATTAGTGGTGGAGATGGATGGAAGCATATAAATAGAAATTGAAGCAATCCTCCCTGCTGGGTGAATAATTATGGCATTTATTAGTTAAAAATTATAAATTACTCAAAGCAAAAAAGAACATGATTTAATGAGGTCCAGTATCATACTAAACCAGATAACATTAACTAGGAAAGATGCTTCCCTACTGGGAGCAAATTAAATTTTCTTTATAGAGGGACACAATCACTTTTTTCCTCTGGAGAAGGGTTGTGAAAATTGTCTGTAGTGTCTTTCATCCATGGGTCTCAAAGAACTCAGCATTACTGACTCATTAATTCTCTCAATATGATTGTGAGTTATATATCAGTTTGCTCTTATTTTCCTTTTATGAAGGGAGAAGCCTAGATAGAAAGACCTAAATTGACATGCCTAAGAAAAATCTGTTAAGACAGGCACTTGGAGACAGTGATTTTCTAAGATGAAATAATTTATTCTGAATTAACTGGTTGTGAATTCATCAATTTAACTAGAGGGAAAGTTTCTTGAATGCCAATGGATAATGAATATATTTATCTCAGGAGATTCCTTAAGGGTGACACTTGAAAGCAAATTAAATGTTCCTCTCTGCTTCTGTCTCTGAGCACCTCTCACTCACTGTTCTTACCTCTGTATTTTACCCTTGTTTTCTCTCCCTCATGAAGGTGCTCAGGATAATTTCTGCCTCAGTGAGGAATAGCCTTCTAACAAAGGTCATGCCCTATGAATTCAACAAGTTAAATGAAGGATTTACTGAATTGATCAGTGGTTTCCCTGATCAATACTCCTCTTCCTTTTACAATGCTATTAAACTATATAATTTGATCAATTGCAAGTAATGTTTCTGGGCTAAAGAAACTCCTCTATGTATCTGTTATATAAGTAATGTTTTCCTCAATCACAATATGCCACTACATCTCATCAATTTGCATACAACACTACACACACACACACGCACACAGGCATATGTGTGTATGTGTGTGTGTGTGTGTGTGTGTGTGTGTGTGTGTGTGTGTGTAATGGGCTAATCATAACCAGTATGACTCTTGTTAACTTTTGACCATAAATCTACTATAGATAATTATTTACCGATTAACATATCCTTGAACATTTCATTTAACAAAAACAATCTTTAAATCTTTAATCTATATATACTTTACTCTCATACATGATCAGAGTTTTATACCACTTCATATCCGCACATCCATTACATGAATGACCTTTGAGTTTCCAAGATTTAAGGTTCTTTGGAGACTGTGCTATTACACGATTGATATCACCAGGAGAATATAGACTAATATATAAAATTTTTATGTCTAAACACACATATACACATGAATATTTGTAATACCTGTAAGTATATGAGGGGGATGTAAGAGATGTTCAGGGAAGACTAGCACCTTTGGTATGAGGGCTCCTGGGTTTGCCTTTTCAAAACTGCTCATCCGCCTTTGGTATCTGTCTTTCAGTCAGCTTTCACCTGTAGCATTGGCAGCAGCCACAGCCTTGATAAAACCATCTCAGCAGATGGGTTAAACAAATTTGAGAGGAATTGACAAGCCTCAAACCCATTAGTAAGCACAGGGAATGTCATCCCCAAGCATGTGAAGACTTCCCCCAGCAGAGTGGGCAGATGAGAATAGTTTGTTGTAAACACCATGAAGATAGCTAAAGTAGGTGCTGTGGAGACTGAACATCAAAGGTGCCAAGGTCATCATTGCATCCTGTGCTATTTCTAATCATCCTGATTTTTGTCTTGCCATTGAATCTTGTTGACTCTGGAAGAGAAGGAGATAGATGATTTTGAGCCACTCTGCCTTACTTAAGTCCAATTCACAAATAAGTCAAGACATAACTCCATGTTGCCTTTAGGTCTCTTCAAAGTGAAGACTGAACAAAAACAATTATACACTATGTAAGCATATATTACATTTGAACATATGTGCAAACACACAATGATACCATCTGTATACATGCACACATAATATATGTATATATACATGACACACATGTGTACACATATAGCAATGCACTATGCACACATCTATAAAGCATGTGTATACTCACATGGTTATATCTCACTGTATACATGGCATCTAGACAGATGTATGCATACATTCATATTTTTCCACCTACCTATCCACATATACATTTGAAAGTACAAAACTGCTTATATTTTCCTTTTATGGAGGAATAAGGTGAGGCATAGGGACACAAAATGCCTAAGGAAGATCACTTAAGGACTTCATCTAAATTGAAATGTTTTTATGCATTAAATAGTTATGAATTCATCTGTTGAATTAACTAGAAAATTATTTGTTTGTCAGTGGATAGTAAACATATGCATGTTTATGTGTCTCAGAAAGTACATTAAAGATGACACTTGAAAGGAAATTAAATATATCTGTCTACTGGTTTTTTCTCCCTATATCTTTCCTTCTTTTTTCCCTTTTTTATTATACACATTCTCTCTGTATCTATTTCTGTCTCTGTTGGTCTTTCTATCTCTATCTCCTTCCCTCCCTCTCTCACCTCTCTCAACAATGTGGTTGGGAGCATTTTTACCTAAATGGATATATATGTGCATATTGTAATATTTGTTGGGAAAAGAGATGGGAGATTGAAAAGATGGGAGATAATGGGAGGTTTGTAGCAGAGTATGGAGGAGTTGAGGGGAGAGAGAGAGAATATTGCTTGAAGAAGCAAAGGAGAGATATGCCCCCTGCTATGAGAAAGCAGCAGGGGTCTGATAAGGACTGTTTGGCGATGAATAACTGAACTGATGTTCAGGTCCCTCTATGCACAGAAAAGATAGTCCACTTATCTGACTGTGAGTTCAAATAATATAAAGTTTAATAACCAGTTGTGATTGGAGAGATATTAGGAAGGAGGAGCAAGGGAGGTCCCTAAATAAGGTTGGAGTCTTCCTCAGCTTTTGGAGCTGAGGCCAGGCCCCACTGGCTGGTGGAGGGTTTCTCCCACTGCCTTCATTGGTGCTAGTTTTGTCAATTTCAGAATCTTAGCAGTAGACAGAAAGCAAACAAGAACAGTTCTAACTTTCAGAAGTGATTGGGCCTGAATCTTCGGGCTGAACCAAGAAGAGACACGTCACTCCAGACTGGGCTGAATAAGCTCCTCCCTCCCCCAACACCAGGAAGCAAGATCCGCCTGACAAGAAGGAAGTGCTAGTCACAAGACCTGAATGCCACTCCCAGTTGCCCCTTCCCCCACCAACTGTCAGTATTGTTTCCTTTCCACAATATGTGTATATAGATATGCATGCACCATATACATACATATTATATTAACACATACATATATAGGTGTCAATATACATACACACATACATTTGTGTATAGGCATATGTGGACACATGGGATATATACATGAGTATATATAGGGGCATATATCATCATATGCATATTTATTAACCAAATGAACTTTCTACCTATTTGAATTTCATAGTCATTATGCATTTCTTATCTTGTGGGTAAAAATGCTTTCTTGTGTTTCTTTTTTGACCAATCTCTTTTGATTAACTATGTAAAATTAATCAGTGTTGCTATGTAAAATCAATATAAATAAGAGAAAATATTAGACTTCAACTTTTAATAAATCCTTACCTCTTTACTCTTCATAAGACATATTCCATTACTATGATGAGCATACATATCCCTCTATTATCCTTTGTTGGATATGTGTAATAAATATATCATTGGTCACAGTTGTTTTAGTCATTGAATATAACAAGGAAACTAGAATATGCATAGTAGACTCATTTTTGAAGAAAATCTTTAAAGTTACAATCTGTTCTAGTGAATCAGTCATTTTTTTAGGTTAATCATGCCAACTGTGATCCCCACCCTCCACCAAACATGGTATCTTCTTTTGGAGATTTTTGAAAATGAATTCTATAATCAAGCCACTATTACAATTCATTATTTTTCCTATGAGTAGTACAAATGGCCAGCTCTTCTTTCTGACTTTTTGTCCTTAATTACTCTTTCTACTTGCTCATATAAAACAAAATAAATCAGATGAAAGACTTTTAAAGTGGTTGTTCCATGGAGTGTTGTAGAAATGCTGACCAATTGTTCCATTTACTATTAATCCATCCTCCTTCCAATTTCAGTAATAAATATTATTTAATTTGGTTTCAGATCAATTTTTTGTAAGTTTCTTTTATCTTCTGCTCTTTGACACTATTTTAAGATAATACTGATAAAAATATTTTACCATACTATTTCATGATGCTTAATAAATGAGTTTGAACTCTCAATTAGTACTTCTCTTGGCTGGAATGTCATTGCTTTGAAAGGATATTCCAATATTTTATGTGTAAAATGGTTTCTGGAATGTTTTGCTCTTCTCAATGAGGTTACTGATTCACATAGGCTAAGCCTTTGGGGAAAGTAAGTGATAAGTTATTCTCTCTGTCTCTGTCTCAGTCTCTGTCTCAGTCTCTGTCTCTGTATCTCTCTCTCTCTCTCTCTCTCTCTCTCTGTCTGTCTCTTTCTCTTTTTCTCTTTCTCATTTGAAATCAGGTGTACTGGAACATTTCCAAATTAATATTGCCTTATTCTCATCTTGTTTCTAATTGACTCTTGTTCTAAAGTAGCTGATGGTCTTTCTACACAGAGGGATGATTTAGGAATTGTCAATTAACTATTTTTACTGTCTATTAATATATTTAACCTTAACTTCTATGATGTTGTTTAACTTTTATAATCAAGGTCTCAAGTCTGCTTGGATAAACCTTTCCTCATTTCTTCATTAATATTATTGATTACTCAATCCTTTGTGCTTACTTGAGGAGAAATATTTTCATGTTCACAATTTAGTTTATTTAATTTGTTTGTGATCAGCATGGATAAATGGGTTTATTTGTGATGATCCTTGTGTAATTGTAATTTGAGAAGTGAATTAAACCTTTATAAAAATAACTTATATCACTCTTTCCCCATTAAGGAATAGCAATCTGGGATGCAGCTTGAACCTAAAAATTATTTCCTCTACACTAGCAATATTTAGGGGAAGTGGATAGATATAATTATAGCCAAGTACCCCTTTTCTGAAGAGTGTTTAGTGGCTGCAATCACCTTCCCCTGCTTAGCAGTAATCAAAGTTTCCCTTAGAGAGGAGTGTGTAGAGCACTCTAGTCATATCTATTAATGCCTACCCATGAGCCATATTTAGACAGATCCATGTGAACACACATATGAACTACATGGAAAACACCCACTCATAAATACTGCCCATATAGAGTTAAAGGATCCATTTGAAATTAATTCTCAAGATCAATTTGTTATCTATTTATCTCTCATCTTTCCTGTTTTTTTGGCTTATATCCTCTGAGATACTTAACACTTCATTTTCCTGTAACCTTCCCTACATCCTTGCCAAAAGTCTCTGCCTGATTCAGTCTATGAAGACTTCAATATTTCTCTGTGTTCTCTACAACTTCAACTGACTTTGCATGAAATTTATTTATACATGTTGTTCTATAAACCAAGGTAGGTGAATATAAGAGATTATTTCATTTTTCTCTTTTCACCTAAGCAAATAGCATGGTGCTTTACTCATAGAAAGTCTTTAATTTTTTTTAGTGGAATGAAATAATTTCCTTCCCTTCCTCAAAAATATTAAATAGAACCAGGAGTACATTGTACACAGAGACCAATATACTGTGGTACAAGAGAACATAATGGACTTCTCCAGGTGTGGCTTTACAATGTCCCTGAACAATCTGCAGCGATCTAAGAGAAAAAAAAAATATCCTCAAGCAGAGGACAAACTGAGGGAGTAAAAACACTGAGGAAAAGCAACTGCTTGACTACAGAGGTTGAGGGGACATGATCAAGGAGAGAAGCTAAATGAGCACCCTAATGCAAATACCAACAACAAGGAAATGGGTTCAGAGCAAGGACACATGTGATACCCAGACGAATCGCGCCTCGGCTAGGGAAGGGGTGGGGGGGGATTGAGGGGTAGGAAAAGAAAATGATCTGTTTCCAATGAACAATGTATGAAAATGACCAAAAAATAATGTTTAAAAAATATTAAATAGCCTACACTGCAGAATGGACAAGATTTAGACTCTTTAGCCTGGCTCCTGGATGATTCTGAAATTCCTAACTATGACTCTTCTGAAGTAATTATATTATGTGATCTTGATACTTTCAACAATTATCCTTGTCATAATCATCATCATCATCATTTTCATTAATTATTTCCTTCATCATCTTGCCATATAGTCTTATTGGTTTGTTTCCAGAGAAAGAAAAAAAAAAGCAAATTCCTGTTACACATAACATTTATGTTATTTAATATATATGCTATATATAATTTTATTCAGCTTTTTCTAAAATGAAATGTTTATTCTTGAAATGAAGAAGGAATCTGTGAAAACTGCCAGAAAGTAGTTATGTTGCTAATAAATGAAAGGTCCTTGGTTTTTAAAAAAAATTTCCTTCATTTTATTTTCAACATTGATTTCTTTACTAATAGAAAAAGGAGACAGGGGCAGAGGTCTTTCTTTCTTCAAAAAGGCTACTTACAAAAAGCATGGCTGGTTTGAATAGTTGCCAGGCTTTTCTTTTCTCTTCTGGCCTCAATTTGAGACTTGTTTATGAGCAATGGTGATGAGGACTTTTTCTATTTTTGGAACTAACTCAGTCCACTTAAGCCAAAATTTTCAAACAGAAAGTTTTTCTTTGGCATTTGCATATTCCAATGCACATTTGAACTCATGTCTCTTGATCTTGGCTAAATGGATCTTGTAAACTTATTTGTGTTTTCATTTAACAAATGTGTATTAGATACCTACAGATAATAATCAAGAATGTGAAAATTAATGATTTTAAGGACTATCCTTCCAGAGTTGCTTTCATTTAAATATTATTTTAAAATTGCCTTAATGATTCAAAGACATGGCTCTCTAATTACAGAATTTTGACCATGGTGGAGGGAGATATATCCTTGGAGAAAACATCCCTTATATGACTCTAGTGGGCTGCAACTTGTAGAAGAAACTAGGTGATGCAATAGAAAGATCACTAGGTCTGGAGTTAGCAAGACTTGAGTTCAAATTAATCCTAGGCATTTACTAGCTGTATAATCCTAGTCAAGTAAACTGTCTGCTTCAATTTTTTCAGTTGTAAATTGAGCATAATAATACATACATACAATCCAGGATTGTTGAGATCAAATAAGATAATAATTGTAAAGTGCTTAATACGGTGCCTGGCACTTAGTAAATGCCATATAAATATTAGCTATCATCATCATCATCATCATCTGACTGTTATGGAGATTAAATAAAATAATATTTATAAGGAACTTAGCACTGTGCCTGGCACATATTAGGTACATAATTACATGTTTGTCTCCTTCCTTCTTTGTATCTCTGTATAAAGCTGGCAACAAGGCGAATAATAAAAGCTAATTTAAATGATATTGCCTATTTTTAATTTTTTTTTCTCCATCATCCTCCATTGATAACTGGTATGAGCCAAATAATAGTAGAAGCTTTGAGTTACAATATGATACTTCACTGTTTCATAGCTTTAGAAATTGAAGATATCTAGAAGAAAATTGGTTAATTAATCAACAAGCTTTGATAAAATACTATGTGAGAGAGACTATTGTAGTCCTCTATTCTTGTCCTCTAGAAACTTATAATCTAACTGGAGGAGACAACGTAGTCATACAAAATAAATACAAGAAAATGTGCATAGGGAGTAATAGTCATATGTGGAGAGATTATAAAAGGCTGCACATATAAGGTGGAATTTAAAATGAACTTTGAAGAACACTAGGGATTCTAAGAGACAAAAGAGAAAAATCAAACACATTCTAGTAATGAGGTGGATAATGAATTCTCTTTCTCTCCCTCCCTCCTTCCTTCCTTTTCCTCTCATTTCTTTCACACGCAGACACATATACCTCACACTATTTGGTAGATGAGTAAACTAAATTTAGAGAATTTAAATGACAATTAAAGATATTGAGTTAGCATTTTACAGAGTGAGGATTTGAACTCAAGTTCTCTGAATTCAATCCAGTCTTATTTCCAGTTTACTACATTGGTGGGGTTAAAAAAATATGTGGGGAGTATGTGAGTGATCTGTTTCGTTGTTTTTGTTCAGTCTGGTAAAAAGATAGCAAATATTCACAAATGACTATGATTCAAAATAATGATGCATTGCACGGGTGCAAAATGAATTGTTCTTAAAGGTTCAGGAGGTAGATATATTGTTACATATTGCAAAGATAATGGAAAGCTTTATGGAATAGATGGATAATTCAAGGCTGTTCTCATAAATGTTTAACAACTGACTTTTCTTTTAAGTTTATTTTCAGTTCCAAATTTTCTCCCTCCCCTCACTCCCCACTCCTTCTCTGTTCTTCCCCCTCATTGGAATTAGTTTATTTAGTCAATTTAGAACATTATTCCTGGGTTACAATAATCACATTTTCCCTCCCTCCCCTCCACCCACCCTTCCCACAGCCAACCCGCAAATTCATTGGGTATTACTTGTGTTCTTGACCAGAACCTATTTCTATGTCATTGAGATTTGCACCAGGATGTTCATTTAGAGTCTACATCATCAACCACATTCCTTCGATCCATATATTCAAAAAGTTATTTTTCTTCGGTGTTTTTACTCCCACAGTGTTTCCTCTGAATGTAGATAGTGGTTTTTCTCATAGATTCCTCCAAGTTGTTTATGATCACTGCATTGCCACTAATGGAGAAGTCCATTACATTCGATTGTACCACAGAGTATCAGCCTCTGTGTACAATGTTCTCCTGGTTCTGCTCCTCTCACTCTGCATCAATTCCTGGAGGTTGTTCCAGTCCCCATGGAATTCCTCCACTTTATTATTCCTTTGAGCAAAATAGTATTACATCACCAACATTTACCACAATTTGTTCAGCCATTCCCCAATTGAAGGGCATCCCCTCATTTTCCAGTTTTTTTGCCACCACAAAGAGCGCAGCTATGAATATTCTTGTACAAGTCTTTTTCTTTATTATTTCTTTGGGGTACAAACCCAGCAGTGCTATGGCTGGATCAAAGGGCAGACAGTCTTTTATCGCCCTTTGGGCATAGTTCCAAATTGCCCTCCAGAATGGTTGGATCAATTCACAACTCCACCAACAATGGATTAGTGTCCTTACCTTGCAGCATCCCCTCCAGCATTCATTACTTTCCAAGGCTGTCATGTTAGGCAATCTGCTAGGTGTGAGGTGATACCTCAGAGTTGTTTTGATTTGCATCTCTCTGATTATCAGAGATTTAGAGTACTTTTTCATGTGCTTATTAATAGTTTTGATTTCTTTAACTGAAAATTGCCTATTCATGTTCCTTGCCTATTTATCAATTGGAGAATGGCTTGATTTTTTGTATAATTGGTTTGGCTCTTTATAAATTTGATTAATTAGATTTTTGTCACAGGATTTTGTAATGAAGATTGTTTCCCAATTTGTTGCTTCCCTTCTAATTTTGGATGCATTAATTTTGTTTGTACAAAAACTTTTTAATTTGATGTAATCAAATCGTTGATTTTATATTTTGTGATTTTTTTCTAGCTCTTGCTTGGTTTTAAAGTCTTTCCTTTCCCAAAGATCTGACAAGTATACTATTCTGTGTTCACACAATTTGCTTATAGTTTCCTTCATTATATTCAGGTCATTCACCCATTCTGAGTTTATCTTGGTTTAGGGTGTGAGATGTTGATCCAAACCTAATCTCTCCTATATTTTATTCCAATTTTCCCAGCAGTTTTTTTTTTATCAAATAGTGAATTTTGGTCCTCAAAACTGGGATCTTTGGGCTTACCATAGACTCTTACTGAGGTCATTTACCCCAAGTATATTCCACTGATTGCTTTTCTGCCTCTTAACCAGTACCAAATTGTTTTGATGACCACTGCTTTATAGTATAGTTTGAGATCTGGTACTGCAAGTCCTACTTCCTTTGCATTTTTTCATGATTTTCCTGGATATTCTTGATCTTTTCTTCTTCTAAATAAAATTGTTACTTTTTTCCTAATTCAGTAAAAACATTTTTTGCTAGTTCAAAGAGTATGGCATTAATAAGTAAATTAATTTGGGTAGGATTGTCATTTTTATTATGTTAGCTCATCCCACCCATGAGTAATCAATGTTTTTCCAATTGTTTAGATCTAGTTTTAATTGTATGGAGATTGTTTTGTAGTTGTGTTCCTATAGTTCCTGTGTTTGTCTCAGCAGATAGATTGCTAAGTATTTTATATTGTCTGGGGTGATTTTAAATGGAATTTCTCTTTCTAATACTTGCTGCTGAAACAGGTTAGAGATATATAGAAATGCTAATGCCTTATTCAGGTTTATTTTGTATCCTGCAACTTTGCTAAAGTTTTTGATTGTTTCGACTAGTTTTTTGGTTGATTCTCCAGGATTCCTTAAGTAGACCATCATATCATCTGCAAAGAGTGATGACTTGGTCTCCTTATTACCTATTTTAATGCCTTCAATTGATTTTTCTTCTCTAATTTCTACTTCTAGTGTTTCTAGTACAATGTTAAATAATAGAGGTGATAATGGGCATCCTTGCTTCACTCCTGATCTTATTGGGAATGCTTCTAGTTTATCCCCCATAAAAATGATGTTTGCTGATGGCTTTAGATATATACTATTATTTTTAGGAAAGGCCCTTCTACTTTCTAGTGTTTTCAATAGGAATTAGTGTTGTATTTTATCAAATGCTTTTTCTATATCTATTGATATAATCATGCAATTTTTGTCAGTTTGCTTGTTAATTTAATATGGTTGATTATGTGGATGGTTTTCCTAATATTGAACCATCCTTGCCTTCCTGGTATGAATCCTACCTGTTCATGGTGAATAACCCTTCTGATGACTTGCTGGAGTCTTTTTGCTAGTATCCTATTTAAGAATTTTGCATCTATATTCATTAAGGAGATTGGTCTATACTTTTCTTTCTCTGTTTTTGATCTGCCTGGCATTGGAATCAGTACCATATTTGTGTCAGAAAAGGAATTTGGTAGAACTTCAACTTTGCTTTTTCTGTCAAATAGTTGTATATATTGGGATTAGTTGTTCTTTGAATGTTTGATAGAATTCATTTGTGAATCCATCTGGATCTGGGGATTTTTTCTTAGAGAGTACTTTGATGACTCTTTCAATTTCTTTTTCTCATATGGGGTTGTTTAGGTAATTTATTTCTTCCTCTGTGAGTCTAGGCAGTTTATATTTTTGTAAATATTCATCCACATCACATAGATTGCCATATTTCTTGCCATATAATTGTACATAGTAGTTTTTAATAATTGTCTTAATTTTCTCTTCTTTAAATGTGAGGTCTCCTGTTTCATCTTGGATACTGTCAATTTCATTTTCTTCTTTCTTTTTTTTTGATTAGACTGTCCAGTACTTTGTCTATTTTATTTGTTTTTTCAAAGTACCAGCTTCTAGTCTTATTTATTAAATGAATAGTTCTTTGACTTTCAATTTT
This sequence comes from Monodelphis domestica, assembly GCF_027887165.1. NCBI lineage: Eukaryota > Metazoa > Chordata > Mammalia > Didelphimorphia > Didelphidae > Monodelphis > Monodelphis domestica. The sequence continues at coordinate 328,688,018 of NC_077228.1, forward strand.
ATTAATTTCTCCTTTGATTTTTAGGATCTCTAATTTGGTCTTCATCTGAGGTTAATTTGTTCACTTTCTAGTTGTTGTTGTTTTTTTAAATTTACATGTCCAATTCATTGAACTCTGCCCTCCTTAATTTGTTAATATATGAACTCAAGGATATAAATTTCCCCCTGAGTACTGCTTTGACTGCATCCCATAGGTTTTGAATAGATGTTTCATCATTGTCATTTTCTTCAATGAAGTTATTAATTGTTTCTATGATTTGTTCTTTAACTGGTTTTGGAGAATCGTATTGTTTAATTTCCAACTGATTTTTTTATTTACCTATCCATGTACCCTTACTAATTATCACTTTCTTTGCATTGTGATCTAAGAATTTTGCATTTATTATTTCTGCCCTTTTGTACTCATTTGCCATGTTTTTATGCCCTAATATATGGTCAATTTTTGTGAATGTACCATGTGCTGCTGAAAAAAAAAATGCATTCCTTTTTGTCCCTATTTATTTTTCTCTACATATCTACCAATTCTATTTTTTCTAAGATTCCATTCATTTCTCTTATCTCTTTCTTATTTATTTATTGGTTTGATTTATCTAGTTCTCATAGAGGAAGGTTCAGGTCTCCCACTAGTATAGATTTTTTTTAAATCTATTTTATCCTTGAGCTTCACTAGAATCTCCTTTAGAAATGTGGATGCTATGCCATTTGGTGCATACATTTTGAGTACAGATATTTCCTCATTGTCTATATGGCCTTTTATCAGTATGTAAATACCTTCCCTATCTCTTTTAATTAAATTTATTTTTACTTTGGCTTTGTCAGATATCATGATTGTGACTCCTGCCTTCTTTTTATCAGTTGATGCCTAATAGATTTGGCTCCATTCTCTTACTTTTATCCTATGTGTATCTACCTCCCTCATGTGTGTTTACTTTAGACAGGATATGGTAGGGTTTTTGATTTTAATCCACTCTGGTATTCGCTTGCATTTTTATGGGTGAATTCATTCTGTTCACATTCAGAGTTATGATTACTAGCTGTGTATTTCCCAGTATTTTGATTTCTCCTGCTGGTCCTATCTTTTCTTCTTTCACTATTTCCTTCTCCACTAATGCTTGTTTTTAATAAGTCCCCCTAGTTCCCACCCTTACTTTACTTCCCTTTCTACCCCACTCCCTTTTTATTCTCCCCATTATTTCTGCTGCAATCTTTCTAAAACTTCTCCCTACCCTCTCCCTCCCTTTTACTCCTTCTCTCCCTACCAGTCCAGTTGTTACCCTTATACTCCCCTATAGGGCACAAATCTATTCTCTGCCCCATTGGATCAGATTGTTCTTCCCTCTTTAGGTCAATGTCAGTGCACGTAAGAGTTGAGTATTTCCTATCTCCAACCTCTTTATCCCTTCCAGTGTATTGATGTTCTCCCCCCTCCCACCATGAGCTTCTTTATGACATATAAATTTACCCCTTTTTATTTCTTTTCCCATTTCTTTTATTATTAACCTCTTTTTTTTAGCTCTAGGTGTATATATAAATATATATATATATATATATATATATATATATATGTAAATGCATTTATGCATACATATATTTATATACCTATTTATGTCTTGTCATTTCATCCTATACAGTTTGTCACTGTTCCATCTAAGTGTAATTCTTCTAGCTGTCCAGGTGACAACAATTTTTAAGAGTTATCAATGACCTCTATTTCTTATAGGGATAGCTATCATTTTAACTTATTGAGTCTCTTAAAAATGTTTGTTTTGTTTTTTTTTGTTTTTCTTTTTTCTCTCTTTTTTAATTACCTTTTGATGGTTCTCTTGAGTTCTGTGCTTGGGCATCAAATTTTCTGTTCAGGTCTTGCCTTTTTATTATAAATTCTTGGAATTCTTCTATTTTTCTGAATGAGTATACTTTCCCCCTGTAAGAATATAATCAGTTTTGCTGGGTATTTGATTCTTGGTTGTAGACCTAGTTCCCTTGCTTTCCGGAATATCATATTTCATGCCTTTCAGTCCTTCAGTGTGGATGCAGCCAGATCCTGTGTTATCCTCACTGTGGTTCCATGGAATCTGAATAACTTCTTCTTGGTAGCTTGTAATATCTTTTCTTTGTTCTGATAGTTCTTGAATTTGGCTATAACATTCCTGGGTGTTGTCAGTTGGGGATTAAGTACAGGAGGTGATCTGTGAATTCTTTCACTCTCCACTTTACCCTCTTGTTATAGAATATCGGAGATGTTTTCTTGGATAATTTCTTGTAGTATTATGTTCAGGCTTTTTCTTTTGTCATGGTCTTCTGGTAGACTAATGATTCCTATATTTTCTCTCCTGGAACAATTTTCTAAATCTTCTGTTTTGTGAATGAGATGCTTCATTTTTTCCTCAATTTTTTCATGCATTTGATTTTGTTTTATAGTGTCCTGCTGCCTTGTGAGGTCACTTAATTCTAGGTGTTGTATTCTGGTTCTTAAAGACTGGATTTTATCCCGGGCTTTTTGATCATCCTTCTCCTGGTCTGCTTTTCATTGGAGGTCATCTTTCATTCTCTTTATCTCATCTCCTTTGCCTCATCTTTCATCTTCTTTGCCTCATCTTTCATCTCCTTTGCCTCATTTTCAAGCTGGTTGATTTTGGCTTTCAAGACACTATTTTCTGTTTCCAGATGACTTATCTTAGTTTTCAAATTCTTTTCCCATTTGTCTTCAGCCTCTCTTAATTGTGTTTTGAATTGTATTTTGAATTCTTCCAAAGCCTGTATCCAATTTGCTGGGATTTCTTTTTTACTGCTTGCCTCCTCCTCTATTCTGTTTACTCTTAGGTCATTGCCTGTTCAGAAGCTGTCTTTTGTAATTTCTTTCTGCTTTTTCTGTTGTTTGGTCATATTTACCCCTTCTTTGATCCCCATATTTGTCTGTGCTCTTGCTCCTCTAATTTTTTGGCTTTGGGGGTTTCTATCAGTCTCCCCTCTTGGAGCTTTGTCAGGAGATCTCTTCGTGCAGTCTGTGGGGGATGGGTGTTGGAGTTTGAGCTTCCCTGTACTCTGTAGGCTTTTGATTGGATTAAAGTCCAGCAGTCTTTGGGGGAGGGGTGCTGGAACTTGGGATTCCCTGACCTTTGAAGACTTTTGATGGGATTAAGTTCAGCTGGGTTGGGCTGGGTGTGTTCTGAGGCCAAAACCTCCTGGAAGGCTGGAGAAATATGGAGGGCCTCTGCATCTCTGACCAGGTTGCCTGCTCTTGCTCCCTCTCTAGCTCCTTTCCTGACACTGGTGTTCGATGTTCTGAGCCTGGCACAGCCCTGCCCACAAGGTACCCCCTCCAGACCAGCTACTTTGTCCACCCAGAGGTTCCTCCTACTCCTGGAGGCTTGGAGCTCTAGATGGGGGGGAGGTCCTAGGACTTTCCTTCTGCCTTCCCCTTAAACACCAGTGTTCTTGGTTTCTGGCTTTTGTGGGGGGGGGTTGTAACTTTTGAACTGAGTCCTGCAGGAGGGTTTCTTGGCTCTGTCTTGTTAGGTTTGATTTTCAGGCCCCTAGGAACATTCAGTTTGTTATTGATAAGGAAGGGTATTCAGAGGTCTGAACTTCTGCTGCTTCTAGCCCACCATCTTGACTCTGCCTCCTAACAACTGACTTTTGGGAGAAAATATATCTGCAACACACCTTTTAAAGTCTTAATTTTCATTTTTATCATTTTATCCATCAATTTCTTACATCGATGCAATTAACAAACTATAAATGAAGCCCTGATTTATAGGATTTGCTTATTTCCAAGGTATAAAATATTCTCATATTGAAAATTTCATAATCAGTTTTTTAATGCTAGTTCAATTTGGCTCCAATGTATTCCTGAAAATGATGACTAAAATTAGATTTGGAGTTAGAAAATTTAGGTTCAGATCCTAGTTATAGTAATAATTTATTTTGCTTCTTCAGGTTTCAGTTTCCTCACTCATAAAATGAATATATTATTCTAAATGGTCTTTATTGGCCTCTCATTGTAAATCTATAATATTAGGCTTTAAGGCATGAGTAGGAATTCAGAATGTGAAGCGGATGAATATTCTAGGAAGGAGAAGAGCAAAAAGGTAGGAAAAATAAAATATTCTATTGGGTCTCATAGTCTAGTTTGTTGAATGCCCTCCATAATTCTAATAATATGATACTCTCTTTGTTCCTTTAACAGTGAGTTCTCAGCCTGTTCTATTGTAGTTTCCAATGTCATCAATTGCCTGAATGTTTTCTTTCCAAAGTTACAAATGATCTTTTAACTGCTAAATGTGATAGCATTTTCTTAGTTCTCTTAGCTCATTCTATTTAACATTTGTTCTTGTATAGATTTTCATAATTCCTCTCTCAACTAGTTTCCTTGTCAGTCTGCTCTTTCTCTATATTATTATCCATACCTCATCATCCTCTTCCCCATAATGGGCCTCCAGTTTTCTGCTGAGGCCCTCTTTTCTAGATATAGTTTTAATTATCAACTCTGTGCAAATGATACCCAGCCTTATTCTGGAAGTCCAGTGTTTGAATAGGAAGAATTTTGTGAGGCTAGCACTTAGGGTTACCAATATATCTAACAGTTGCTACTCTTCCAAGTTCCATTCCTACATAACCAACTTCATATTATACATCACCTTGATATCCAAACATGTCCAAAAAGGAAATTATTATTTTCCATATGTATACAACCATCTCCTAAACTTTTCTATTTTCCTTGAGATTTCCATCATCCTTGTCACTTAGATTCTCAAAGTCTCAATGTTATTGTTGAGAATACTACCATATTTCTTTGCAAACAAGCTTTTAAAACCTCAGAATCACCCTCTAATCCTCACTATCCCTCTTCCATATGTCCAGTCAATTGTCAAGTCCATTGATTCCACCTTTTTAAAATGTGTGCTATTCCTCTTTTTTTCTACTCATGTGTCTACCAGCTTTGGTCAGGCCCTCATCACATCTCATTTAGACTATTGTAGTAGCCTTTAAATCAGTTTTTCACCCTCCCTCCCTCAATTCTCTAGTTCCTCTGATCCATCCTTCTTACAGCTACTTAAGTTATATTCTTAAAATACATGTTTGACCATTCACAATAAATTCTATTGACTTTCTATGACTTCTAGAATTAAGTATATACTTCTCTCAGACCACAGCCTGACTCTAACATTTTATTACATCTTCATCATACTTCAGTACTAGATAGTCTCATGCTTTTCCTTTCACACACCATTCCATCTTCTATTCATGTGCCTTTCAGCAGACTTGAACTAATGTCTAGAATTCATTTCCAGCCCAACTTTACTTCTGTAATTACCTATTTCCCATAAAACATCAGTTCAAATGGCTTATCTTACCAAAGGCCTCTCCTTAATCCTCAGCTATTAGTGACTAACCTCCAATTAATCTTTACTTTATATTTAAATATTTAGTATATGCATATTTTATATACAAAAGCATACAAATGTATATATTTATTGCATATTTGTATGTATACATATTGTCTGTCTTGATATAATATAATATCCTTAAGGGTGGTAAATGTCTTATTTATGCTTTTGTCTCCCCAGGAGTTAGTATAGTGCTTGCTTCCTAGTTGATGTTTAATAATAATTTGATTGATTGGCTTGATAATATGGCTCTATTCTGGTATTCCCTGGTTATTCATTTTTTTCCTTTTATTTCATTATCTAGCCAAATTGATTTGTGTGTTCCTCTGTGAACTTAGCAATGCATATTTCCCTTTCTTCCATACCTTTTAGGAATTTCCTTTTTATCTCTGGTTCTTAAAATTCCTACATTTCTTCAAATTTCACCTGACATGTCAAACCATAAGGAAAGATTTTTTTAATTCACTTACTTATAGCCTCTTTCCCTCCTGTTCCAATTATCTTGTATATGTTTTTGTTTATATTTTATGCCTTTAAATTAGAATGTTATTTCCTTCTAAGCAGATATTATTTTGTATTTTATCTCTGAATTCTCAACACCCAGCAAAGTGCTTTTCAGTATTGTTCTTGCTTAATAAATATTTATTTGATCACATAAGCTTTTATAAAATTGAAAATGTACGTTGATGCCAAACTGTGAAGATCCTTGAGTCAAGCAAGTTTGTACATCACTCTGTAGGCAACAGAAATCCATTATTATGGTACTATGATTTTTTTTACTTTACTTCTACGTCAAAATCCAAGAAATATTACTTTGACTTTCACTATGCAAAATTCCTTTTATCCTTCTGACCTTACAGTATTCTGTATTGTCAAAGAATTTTGTGAAATTCATTATTGTCTTTTCCTTCAAATTCAGTTAATTTTATAGCTTAACTTTTATCTCCTTTCACTTTTACATGACTTCTCTCTCCAGTTAGTGAGACAATTCCCTGAGGACAGGCACCATATCTTATGCTTCCTTTGTATCTTTCAAGAAAACAAATTCTTTATAGAATATAGTAATGGTTATCTGCCAACAAATATTTTTGATTTATTACTACATTTTCCCTTTTTACACCAGGAGATATGATTTTCAGACTTCCCAGGGGTTAACATGTTTTTGGGCAAAAGTTTAATAATTAGTAGGAACTAAATTAATATATGTAGATTATTCACATATTAAATTTCTTTCGTAAAGGGAGCTCCCTGGAATTAAATCCTCTCTATCAATACAGATGGAATATTGCTATCTGACTTATCATTTTATGGAACTTCCTGAGGCATCAAGAAATTAAATGACTTGTTTAGGAAAAAATGAGCTGTCTGTATCAGAGGCAAATCTTGAACCCAGGTCTTCTTGCCTTTGAGGCTAGCATGCTATCCACTATATGATGATTCCTCCCATTGGTTTCTTTATTGGTTTGAGAAAGGAAAAAATGACACAATCTCTATACACAATTCTAGTGTTTGATAACAAACTCAGTTGCTAGTAGAAGCCTGGGCAGTCTAGCTGGCTGTCATCTGTTCTGTCATAACTCTCATATTCAAATCTTTATAAAAAATTCTAAAAGCTGATGGCAGTTCTCATCTTCATTGCCCTTTAGATTTGCTTTTCTGTGGGGAAAGCAGAATTCCATACCTCTTGTAGCATCAGCAGTTGCTTCTATTGATCTGCATGCCATCTTACCTTCAGAATCGATCAATCACCAAGAATTTTAAAAAATACCTACTATGTGCTAAGAATTATGATAGGAAATATGGGGCAAAGGCTTGAGAAGGAAGAGATAATTTTTTTTGAACCTGGAATTATATCATATCATGTGGATCAAGAGATAGTCCATTCCTGAAATGCACTTCCTCTCTTCTCAATTTCATAGAATTGTTATCTTTCTTTTAAGGATAGATCAGGTATTTCCTCCTATATGAGTACTTTGTTGAACCCTCCATTATTATCTTTCTCTCTTTCTATAAGTCTCTCTATATTTTATATTGTACATGGTTTTCTGTTTTTATGTTGTCTTTTTCTTCTGTCTCCTCATGTTGTAACTATCCTGGGAACAGGCACTATTTTTCAATTTACCTTTATATCTTGCCCTTGAGTTTGTGTTTTACTTTGGCGAGATGGGTAAGCAACATACATAGGTAAATCCTTATCCTATAGTGACTGAATCAAATGACTCAGAAGAATGTACAGAAATATGATTTTATAGGAGATATGAATATCACACAAGTCATGATTAGAATACTTGGAATCCCTCCAGCTGGATCACCGTAAAAGTGATACCTGGAAATTAAGAGTTGGCAGATTGAGGGTTACCATTTAAAAATTTTATAACTAAAAAAAATGCATCTTTTCTTCAGCTCCAGTTCTCAACCAGGATGTTCTTGATATGGTCATTATCAAACAGATAAATTATTATTATTTTTCATATGAGTACAAGTCAGCTACAAGATCATTAGAGGAGAAATAGCTTCTCTATAAAAACCATAGCAATTACTCAAATTTATAAAGAGCTAAATCAATTGTACAAAAAATCAAGCCATTCTCCAATTGATAAATGGGCAAGGGACATGGATATGCAGTTTTCAGATAAAGAAATCAAAACTATTAATAAGCACATGAAAAAGTGCTCTAAATCTCTTATAATCAGAAAGGTGCAAATCAAAACAACTCTGAGGTATCACCTCACACCTAGCAGATTGGCTAACATGACAGCAAAGGAAAGTAATTAATGTTGGAGGGGATGTGGCAAAGTAGGGGCATTAATTCATTGCTGGTGGAGTTGTGAATTGATCCAGCCATTCTGGAGGGCAATTTGGAACTATGCCCAAAGGGCGATAAAAGAATGTCTACTCTTTGACCCAGCCATAGCACTGCTGGGTTTGTACCCAAAGAGATAATGGAGAAAAAGACTTGTACAAGGATATTCATAGCTGCACTCTTTGTGGTGGCCAAAAATTGGAAAATGAGGGGATGCCCATCAATTGGGGAATGGCTGAACAAATTGTGGTATATGTTGGTGATGGAATACTATTGTGCTAAAAGGAATAATAAAGTGGATGAATTCCATGGAGACTGGAACGACCTCCAGGAAGTGATGCAGAGCGAGAGGAGCAGAACCAGGAGAACATTGTACACAGAGACTAATACACTGTGGTATAATCGAACGTAATGGACTTCTCCATTAGTAGCGGTGTAATGTCCCTGAACAATCTGCAGGGATCTAGGAGAAAAAACACTATTCATAAGCAGAGGACAAACTGTGGGAGTAGAAACACCGAGGAAAAACAACTGCCTGACTATAACGGTTGAGGGGACATGACAGAGGAGAGAGACTCTAAAGGAACACTCTAATGCAAATACTAACAACATGACAATGGGTTCGAATCAAGAACACATGTGATACCCAGTGGAATCACTCTTCGGCTATGGGGGGTGGGGGGGAGGAAAAGAAAATGATCTATGTCTTTAATGAATAATGCTTGGAAATGATCAAATAAAATATTATAGAATTTAAAAAAATTCAGCATGCTGGGGGAAGGGGTGAGGGAAAGAACATGATTCATGTACCATGGAAAAATATTCTATATTAACTAATTAAATAAATAAACTTTAAAAAAACATAGCTTATATTAAGAAACAATTTGATTTAAGTCATTTTGCTGTACTTCAAAGGCAAAAGTCATCATGTTATAGGAATATTAGCACATAATGAAGGGGTAACATATAATTGGTAGGCTCTGTGGTAATTGCTCCTTCCAGCAGCATGATTCAGCATGTGCTCTAGATCAATTGCATTTTGAGAAAGGACAAAGTCAAATTTAGGTATGCTATTGAGTACTCTCTCTCTCTCTCTCATGAAATTATTTTTGTAAATAGTTTCAATTCTTTTGAAACTCTATTTGCAAAAATGGAGAATAAATCAAGGGATGATATGGCAGTGGAAAATCTTATTCTTTTATTAATAGTCCTGTTTTTTCAGGGCAATTAAATAATTCCCAGAGTACTTTATATACTTGGGATTGTTCTGAGTTGACCATGGGAAATTGTATTTGTTGGTGATTTTTATTAATATTTGCAAAAATGTTATCTGAGCAAAAGTATAGGGAAAACAATCAAACTGGACTAAACTACCAACTCTGAAATATCTTTCCTCATACATATTGAAAACTTAGGAGAAGAGAACTTCATTGTAAATTTCTTTTGAAATATCACTCTGGGTGAAAAGGAGAGAAATGATACTAAAAATGGTAAATGCTTTGATAATAATAATAAACCAGAGACTTCTCTAGGACCAGAGATTCTCAATCTCTCTTGTCTTACTCCATTTCTTATTTCCCTAACTCCTAAAATGAACATATGAACTAGAACTCAAGGAAAATTTTGGGGGAGATAAAAAAGAAGTGGCTTCTTTGAGTGATATTATAGAAAACAAAATATGTCTGAAGTTTGTACACACAAACATGATCAGTTAGCACATGAACAAAATCATCAGATGACTGATGAGGGAATATACCTTTACCCTTTGGCATAAATTTCATGGAATAGAGATTCAAAATGAGAGATATATGAAAAGATATGATCAATATGTTGATTTTCTTATTTGACTATACTTATTTGCTATAATAGAGGAGGGCTTATATTTGAGCAGGGTGAGTTTGTGGGAAGAGAACACAGATGCAGGGACAAGAAAAAATAAGCACTAATAAACTATAAGCAAAATACATAGAAAAAATTAAATTAAAATATAAGCAAGATACATAGAAATTTTTTTAAGTTTAAAGGGAATCACAAAGAAATGAAGATTCTATTGCTATCATGTCATATTAAATATATACTTAAGATACCAAAATATTCATAACCAAAATTAGTGAATTAATATATATTAGTTTTCATACTTCAGATTGATACTGATATTGATAACTATTAAGTTTGTATCAAAATGTGTGTGAGTGGTTGTGTACATGTATGCAAATGGAAATGCCCTTTATGGCATTTACAATAATTTGAATGATGGTTCATATTTCATTCATTTTTACAGCTGTTTATATTTTTTCTAGCAGAAATCAAAGCAGGAGATTGACATGGAATGTGAACACTACTACAATTGACAGGCATTTCATGTCAGAATTTCCTCATGTCAATCACTGCCAAGCCCATTTCTCTTCTGCCATATGTGCCATTCAGAACCATGTTGGATTATTGCCACAGTACTTATTAGTGTCTAATACTTATCATTGTCATCCCTCAGGCCATCACTTAATGTAACAAAAGAAGTAGAATAGAGAGCATAGTAGTTATTTTGGTGGGAATAGATACGGCAGTGTACAATTTGAACATATGCAGATGTGACTAGTGCAGGTGAGGAAAATAGGATTTGTAAACATTCTTTAAGTAGTTTTATATTCATGGTTGCTTCTACCTAAAACTATTAAATAGGTAGAAGTTTTCTTCAGTGGTCCTATCCCATTCTATGTTCCCCTTTCTAGGCACCATTCCCAGGTACCCTTTCAATTGAGTCCTGGAGTGGCTTGCCTCATGTTGCCCTCTTCACTTGGATACATATATCACTGGAATGACTGACCATCACAGACAATGTTCTATTCATGCAATGAAGTGAGAACTAAATCTATTAGCATTTTGGAATTAAATTTACCACTTTGGGGACTATATTTATGTAAACTTTACTGGAATATTAGCAATAGTTTTAAAATAATATGAGTGCTATGGTTATAAAATAGTGTTTTGTAAAATACCTAGCCACAAAAATATTTGAAAACTTTATAAAGTTGTTTATCTTTGATGATATAGTATGGGATGGTAGCAGAAAGATATTAGGTTTTAAGATCATGAACCCTAAAGATAAAAGATTTTGGGTCATTGTGGAAAGGAAAACTGCAGCAAGTTTTGGACTTTCTGCCACTCAGGTGGAACAAACAGCAGTTGGAATGTTAGAGAGAAGATATTGACAAGAATGACAATTGGTGAGGAGAGGAGACTTGGAGAGTGACAGTTGGTCACATACCTCTCTTTCTTGGCCTTTGGACTAGAAGGAGCCTCTCTCCCTGTCTCTGGATAGAAGTCCCTCTATTCCTGGATTTTCCAAACGGTGTGCTCAACCTGGATTCCTATGATCATGTCATCGAACAAAAGGATTTAAGGGGAGCAGTTTGAACTGTAAGGCCAGACTTTAGGGGCATCAGCCTGAAGATACAGGACCAACCAGCTCTGAAAGTCAGAGTCTGTTCTTCCTCTTGCTGTCTACTGCTAAGACTGAACTTGAGAAAGCTAGCACAGATTAGCATAGACAGGAATAAAAGAAACCCTCCACCAGCCTGTGAGGCCTGGCTTCAGCTTGAAATCTTAGAGAGACTCAAACCCAATCTAGGTAAATCCCTTTTCCCTCTTCCCTGATACCTTCCCAATCCAAACTTGTTATTAAAATTCATCTTGAGTTAAATAACCTGCATTCAGATAAGATGACTATCATTTCAGGAGGACATAACCTCAGGACAGTCATTTAACCATAAATGGTCTTTATTGGACCCCTGAAGGGTGACCTTGGTCTGGGGAGAGGCTTGTCCCTCAGGGGGGTCTTCAACATTAATCAATACAGAAGACATCCCCTCAGGCTATCACAGTTAGTCCATTTTTCAAAGACAGTCTCTAAGCAGGGGGTATCACTCTCCCTTTTACCTCACCAGCATCCATATTCCCTCTGTCCCTTCAACTCCTCCATTCCCTGTTACAATCCCTTCCTGATCCCCTGTACCTCTTCAGTCCCTACAATTTCTTTAAATGTTACAAAATGTAATCACTATTTGACAAAAATTGCTGGGAAATACAAAAACCAGTTTGGTAGAAACTAGGTATAATCTAGCATCTCATATTATACTGAGATAGGGACAAATTTGGTACATGCTTGAGAAATAAAGGTGGTATAAGCAAATTTGGGGATCATGCAATATTGATTTATGTCAAATTTATGGATAAGGGAAGAATTTATTACCAAATACAGAGAACATTACAGAACATAAAATTAATAAGTTTGATTATATCAAATTAAAAAGGGTTTGCACAAGCAAAACTAATGCAGCCAAGAAGGATGAAATGAGTCAAATTTATGAGAATCTGAATCATCCTCCAATTGACAAATGGATAAAAAATATGAACAGACAGTTTTTCAGGAGAAGAAATCAAAGATATCCAGTCATATTAAAAATTTATCTAAATCACTATTGATTAGAGAAATTCAAATTAAAACAACTCTGAGATGCTACCTCATACATATTAAATTATCTATTGTGAAAGAAAAGGAAAATGAAAAAATATTAGAGATGTGCAAAAAATGGGACACTAATGCTCTGTTTTAGTAGATTTCTGGATTGATATAATCTTTCTGGAGAACTTTTTGGAACTATGCCCAAAGGGCTATAAAATTATTCATACCCTTTGACCCAGAAATATAACTACTAGGTCTGTACCCCACAGAGAACAAAGGGAAAAGAAAAGGACATATATGGGCAAAATGATAGATAGTAGCGGGCTTAAGAGGGCAAAGAATAGGAAATTGAAGAAGTAACCATAAATTGGTGAATGGCTAAACAAATGGTGAATGGGATGGTTTCAGAACAACCTTCAATGTAGTTTTTTTTTAATATTTTTATTGGATCATTTCCAAGCATTATTCATTAGAGACAAAGATCATTTTCATCCACCACCCCCCATAGCCCAAGAACAATTCCACTGGGTTTCACATATGTTCTTGATTCGAACTCATTTCGATGTTGTTGGTATTTGCACTAGAGTGTTCATTTAGACTCTCACCTCAGTCATTTCCGCTCAGGCTCTGTAGCCCAGCAGTTGCTTTTCATTGGTGTTTTTACTCTCAAGTTTATCCTCTATTTGTGGATAGTGTTTTTTAGAACCCTGAAAGTTGTTCTGGGACATTGCATTGACCCTAATGGAGAAGTCCATTACCTTCGATTGTACCACAGTGTATTAGTCTCTGTGTACAATGTTTTCCTGGTTCTGCTCCTTTCGCTCTGCATTACTTCCTGGAGGTTGTTCCAATCTCCAAGGAATTCCTCCAGTTTATTATTCCTTTTAGCACAATAACATTCGATCACCAACATATACCACAATTTGTTCAGCCATTCCCCAATTGATGGGCATCCCCTCATTTTCCAATTTTTGGCCACCACAAAGAGTGCAGCTATGAATATGTACAAACACATCAGTGCTATGGCTGGATCAAAGGGCAGACAGTCTTTTATCGACCTTTGGGCATAGTTCCAATTGCCCTCCAGAATGGTTGGATCAATTCATAACTCCACAAGCAATGAATTAGTGTCCATAATTTTCCGCATTCCCTCCAGCATTCATTACTTTCCATAGATGTCATATTAGCCAATCTGTTAGCTGTGAGGTGATACCTCAGAGTTGTTTTGATTTGCATCTCTCTGATTATAAGAGATGTAGAGCACTTTTTCATGTGCTTATTAATAGTTTTGATTTCTTTGGCTGAGAACTGTCTGTTCATGTCCCTTGCCTATTTATCATTTTGAGAATGGCTTGATTTTTTGTACAATTGATTTAGTTCTTTGAAAATTTAAGTAATTAAAACTTTTTCAGAGGTTTTTATGAAGATTCCTTCCCAATTTGTTGCTTTCCTTCTGATTTTAGTTATATTGGTTTTGTTTGTACAAAAGCTTTTTAATTTGATGTAGTAGAAATTATTTATTTCATATTTTGTGACTTTCTATGTCTTGCTTGGTTATAAAGTCTTTTCCTTCCCAAAGGTTGGACAAGTATACTATTCTGTGTTTGCCTAATTTACTTAGTTTCCTTTTTTATGTTCAAGTCATTCACCCATTTTGAATTTATCTTGGTGTAGGGTGTGAGGTGTTGATCCATATCTAATCTCTCCCACACTGTCTTCCAATTTTCCCAGAAGTTGTTATCGAATAGTGGATTTTTGATCCAAAAGCTGTGATCTTTGGGTTTATCATATATTGTGCTGCTGAGGTTATTTACCCCAAGTCTATTCCACTGATCCTCCTTTCTTTTTTTTAGCCAGTACCAAATTGTTTTGATGACTGCTGCTTTGTAATATAGTTTGAGAACTGGGACTGCAAGGCCCCCTTCCTTTGTATTTTTTTTTCATTACTTCCCTGGATATCCTTGATCTTTTGTTCTTCCAAATGAACTTTGTTATGGTTGTGTCTAAATCAGTAAAGAAATTTTTTGGAAGTTCAGTGGGTATGGCAGTAAATAGATAGATAAGTTTGGGTAGGATGGTCATTTTTACTATATTGGCTCTTCCTACCCATGAGCAGTTAATGTTCTTCCAATTGCTCAAGTCTAGTTTTAGTTGTGTGGAGAGTGTTTTGTAGTTATGTTAATATAGTTCCTGTGTTTGTCTCAGGAGATAGATTCCTAGGTATTTTATTTTGTCTAAGGTGAATGGGATTTCTCTTTCCAATTTTTGGTGCTGAATTTCGTTGGAGATGTATAGAAATGCTGATGATTTATGCGGGTTTATTTTGTATCCTGCAACTTTGCTAAAATTGTTGATTATTTCAATTAGCTTTTTGGTTGAATCTCTAGGATTCTTTAAGTAGACCAACATGTCATCTGCAAAGAGTGATAACTTGGTCTCCTCCTTGCCTATTTTGATGCCTTCAATTTCTTTTTCTTCTCTAATTGCTACTGCTAGTGTCTCTAGAACAATGTTAAATAGTAGAGGTGATAATGGGCATCCTTGTTTCACTCCTGATCTTATTGGGGATGCATCTAGTTTATCCCCATTGCAGATGATATTAGCTGATGCTTTTAGATATATACTGTTTATTATTTTTAGGAATGACCCTCCTATTCCTATGCTTTCTAGTGTTTTAAATAGGAATGGATGTTGTATTTTATCAAAGGTTTTTTTCTGCATCTATTGAAATAATCATGTGATTATTGTTGGTTTGCTTGTTGATATGGTCGATTTGTTATTGGTTTTCCTAATATTGAACCAGCCCTGCATCCCTGGTATAAATCCTACTTGATCATAGTGGATGACCCTTCTGATCACTTGCTGGAGTCTTTTTGCTAGTATCCCATTTAAGATTTTTGCATCTATATTCATTAAGGAGATTGGTCTATAATTTTCTTTCTCTGTTTTTGACCTGCCTGGTTTTGGAATCAGTACCATGTTTGTGTCATAAAAGGAGTTTGGTAGAACTTCCTCTTTGCTTATTATGTTAAATAATTTGTATAGTATTGGGATTAACTGTTCTCTGAATGTTTGATAGAATTCACTTGTGAATCCATCAGGCCCTGGGGAATTTTTCTTAGGGAGTTCTTTAATGGCTTGTTGGATTTCATTTTCTGATATGGGATTATTTAAGAATTCTATTTCATTTTCTGTTAGTCTAGGCAGTTTGTATTTTTTTATGTATTAATCCATGTCACCTAAATTGGTGTATCTATTGCCATATAATCTGGCAAAGTAATTTTTAATGATTGCCTTAATTTCCTCCTCATTGGTGGTGATGTCCCCCTTTTCGTCTTTGATACTGTTAATTCACTTTTCTTCTTTCCTTTTTTTAATTAGACATACCAGTAATCTGTTTGTTTTTTCATAGTACCAGCTTCTTGTCTTATTTATTAAATCAATAGTTCTATCACTTTTGATTTTATTAATTTCTCCCTTAATTTTTAAGATTTAATATTTCTTCTTTTCTGCATTTGTATGCCATGTTTCTGTGACCTAGTGTATGGTCAATCTTTGTGAATGTGCCATGTGATGCTGAGAAGAAGGTGTATTACTTTTTGTCCCTATTTATTTTTCTCCATATGTCTATTAATTCTAATTTTTCTAAGATTTCATTCACTTCTTTTACCTCTTTCTCATTAATTTTTTGATTTGATTTATCTCAGTTTGATAATGGTTGGTTCAAGTCTCCCACTAATATGGTTTTACTATCTATTTCTTCCTTCAATTCTTCTAGTTTCTCCATTAGAAATTTCGGTGCTTTGGCTTTATCAGATATCATGATTACCACTCCTGCCTTCTTTCTATCAGTTGAGGCCCAGAAGGTCTTACTCCATCCTTTAATTCTGACCTTGTGGGTGTCAACCCGCCTCATGTGTGTTTCTTGAAGACAACATATGGTAGGGTTTTGGATTCTAATCCATTCAGCTATTCGTCTACGTTTTATGGGTGAGTTCATCCCATTCACGTTCAAAGTTATGATTGTCATTTGTGGACTCCCTGGCATTTTGATTGCCTTCCCTAATTCTAACCTTTTCTTCTTCGGCTCTACCTTTTAGTCCAGTGATTTACTTTGAATCAGTCCCCCTTGTCCCCTCCCTTGATGTTTCCCTTTTTAGTCCCTCCCTTTTTGTTCCCTCCCCCTCCCCCCTCTCTTTCCCTCCCTTTTTGTTCTCCCTCTCCCCCTCCCCCCCTTGGTTTTCCCTTCTCCTTACCCTTGTTGGGTAAGATAGAATTCAAGATCCCAATGGATCTGGGTGTTTTTCCCTCTCAGAGTTGATTTCCCTGAGATTGAGGTTTAAGTAAACCCCCCCCCCCTCTTCCTCTCCTTCTTATAGGAGTTTTCTTCCCCTCCCCTTCCCCTGTGAATCTTTGTGTGAGAACCATTATTCTATTTGGTCTTTCTTTACCCCCTATTTATACATTACATTTTCCCCACATATTAGTATACATAGGTTGATATAAATGTAGTCCTTATAGAAGAGAGTTTGAGTAAAAGAAGATAACATTTTTCCCCTTTCCTTAATATTTACCTTTTCAGGTATTCCTTGCTCTTTGATTTTCGGTATCAAACTTTCCACAGAGCTCTGGTCTTTTCTTTGCAAAAAGTTGGAAGTCTTCTATTTTGTTGAATGCCCATACTTTCCCTTGGAAGTATATAGTCAGTTTTGCTGGGTAGCTGATTCTTGGTTGGAGACCCAGCTCTCTTGCCTTTCTGAAGATCATGTTCCATGCCTTACGATCATTCAGAGTAGAACTTGCAAGGTCTTGTGTGACCCTGATTGGCATTCCTTTATATCTAAATTGTCTTTTTCTGGCTTCCTGTAGGATTTTTTCTTTTGTTTGATAGCTTTGGAATTTGGCAATTACATTCCTGGGAGTTGTCTTTTGGGGGTTTAGTGTAGAAGGTGTTCTGTGAGCTCTGTCAGTGGATGTATTGCCCCCTTGTTCTAGAATCTCTGGGCAATTTTCTTTGATTATATCTTGTATCACCATGTCCAGTTTGGTGTTTATTTCTGGCTTTTCTGGGAGTCCAATTATTCTTAAATTTTCTCTTCTCCCCCTGTTTTCCAGATCTATCACCTTGTCGGTGAGATATTTTATGTTCTCTTCTAATTTCTTGGTGTTTTGGCTTTGCTTTATTAGTTCTTGCTTTAAAGCCTGGTTTTCTTTTACAGTTTGGTCAAACTGGTTTTGTAGATGCGTGAATTTCTTTTGCATCATTTCCCACTTTTCCTCCCAGAGGGCTTCCATCTTTTTGGTCCTTTCTGATTCAAATTCTTCATGGGTTTGTGGAGAGTTTCTATTTCCTTTGGAAGATTTGGGAGAATTTTCTTGTATATCTTCTTCTATCTGCTCTGTATTTTGTATTTTGGCTCCATAGAATGTGTCCAGAGTCGCCCCTTTCTTCTTATTTTTCTTGGTATTTTGGGGCTTCTGTGCTTCTGTGGAATTTGTCATCTCTGAACGTGGAGGATTGGCTTTTCTTGTCTTTGTCTGGTGATCAGAGGCTTTAGTCTTGGGCAGATGTTGGTTCCCTGGGTTAAACTGAATATGCCTCACTGGAACTGGAATGGAAGGGTCGGACCACGAGGCCACACTCTCCCCCTGGCTCGATTTCCGGAAGTTGCCTTCAGAATCCCTGGCCGTGAGGCTGTTTCGTCGGCCTGCGGGGGGATGGGCTGCCGCTTCCCCAAGCTCCGAGAGCACAGACTTTCACTGAGACTTGGATAGCAGGATCCAGCCCGTGAGGCTGTCTTGCCGCCCTGAGGGTTGCTGTTGTTTTGACCAGCTCTCTGCAGCGGAGGCCCCAGACCTGATCAAAAGGGATAGGGAAGGTAATTATATTTTGTTAAAAGGGACTCTAGACAATGAGGAAATATCATTAATCAACATGTATGCACCAAATAATATAGCACCCAAATTTCTAATGGAGAAACTAGGAGAATTGAAGGAAGAAATAGACAATAAAACCATACTAGTGGGAGACTTAAACCAACCATTATCAAATTTAGATAAATCAAATCAAAAAATAAATAAGAAAGAGGTAAAAGAAGTGAATGAAATCGTAGAAAAATTAGAATTAATAGACATATGGAGAAAAATAAATAGGGATAAAAAGGAATACACCTTCTTCTCAGCACCACATGGCACATTCACAAAAATTGACCATACATTAGGTCACAGAAACATAGCACACAAATGCAAAAAAGCAGAAATAATGAATGCAGCCTTCTCAGATCACAAGGCAATAAAAATAATGATTAGTAATGGTACATGGAAAACCAAATCTAAAACCAATTGGAAATTAAACAATATGATACTCCAAAACCGTTTAGCTAAAGAAGAAATCATAGAAACAATTAATAATTTCATCAAGGAAAATGACAATGGCGAAACATCCTTTCAAACCTTTTGGGATGCAGCCAAAGCGGTAATCAGAGGCAAATTCATATCCCTGAAAGCTCATATTAACAAACAAGGGAGAGCAGAGATCAATCAATTGGAAATGCAATTGAAAAAACTCGAAAGCGATCAAATTAAAAACCCCCAGCAGAAAACCAAATTTGAAATCCTAAAAATTAAGGGAGAAATTAATAAAATCGAAAGTGATAGAACTATCGATTTAATAAATAAGACAAGAAGCTGGTACTTTGAAAAAACAAACAAAATAGACAAAGTACTGGTCAATCTAATTAAAAAAAGGAAGGAAGAAAAGCAAATTCACAGCATTAAAGATGAAAAGGGGGACAGCACCTCCAATGAGGAGGAAATTAAGGCAATCATTAGAAATTACTTTGCCCAATTATATGGCAATAAATACACCAATTTAGGAGAAATGGATGAATATATACAAAAATACAAACTGCCTAGACTAACAGAAGAGGAAATAGAATTCTTAAATAATCCCATATCAGAAATTGAAATCCATCAAGCCATCAAAGAACTTCCTAAGAAAAAATCCCCAGGGCCTGATGGATTCACCTGTGAATTCTATCAAACATTCAGAGAACAATTAACCCCAATACTATACAAACTATTTGACATAATAAGCAAAGAGGGAGTTCTACCAAACTCCTTTTACGACACAAACATGGTACTGATTCCAAAACCAGGCAGGTCAAAAACAGAGAAAGAAAACTATAGACCAATCTCCCTAATGAATATAGATGCAAAAATTTTAAATAGGATACTAGCAAAAAGACTCCAGCAAGTGATCAGAAGGATCATTCACCATGATCAAGTAGGATTCATACCAGGGATGCAGGGCTGGTTCAACATTAGGAAAACCATCCACATAATTGACCACATCAACAAGCAAACTAGCAAGAACCACATGATTATCTCAATAGATGCAGAAAAAGCCTTTGATAAAATACAACACCCATTCCTATTAAAAACACTAGAAAGCATAGGAATAGAAGGGTCATTCCTAAAAATAATAAACAGTATATATCTAAAACCAACAGCTAATATCATCTGCAATGGGGATAAACTAGATGCATTCCCAATAAGATCAGGAGTGAAACAAGGATGCCCATTATCACCTCTACTATTTGACATTGTACTAGAAACACTAGCAGTAGCAATTAGAGAAGATAAAGAAATTGAAGGCATCAGAATAGGCAAGGAGGAGACCAAGTTATCACTCTTTGCGGATGACATGATGGTCTACTTAAAGAATCCTAGAGATTCAACCAAAAAGCTAATTGAAATAATCAACAACTTTAGCAAAGTTGCAGGATACAAAATAAACCCACATAAATCATCAGCTTTTCTATATATCTCCAACACAGCTCAGCAGCAAGAACTAGAAAGAGAAATCCCATTCAAAATCACCTTAGACAAAATAAAATACCTAGGAATCTATCTCCCAAGACAAACACAGGAACTATATGAACACAACTACAAAACACTCGCCACACAACTAAAACTAGACTTGAACAATTGGAAAAACATTAACTGCTCATGGATAGGACGAGCCAATATAATAAAAATGACCATCCTACCCAAACTTATTTATCTATTTAGTGCCATACCCATTGAACTACCAAAATACTTCTTCACTGATTTAGAAAAAACCATAACAAAGTTCATTTGGAAGAACAAAAGATCAAGGATATCCAGGGAAATAATGAAAAAAAACACATATGATGGGGGCCTTGCAGTCCCTGACCTCAAACTATATTACAAAGCAGCAGTCATCAAAACAATTTGGTACTGGCTAAGAAACAGAAAGGAAGATCAGTGGAATAGACTGGGGGAAAACGACCTCAGCAAGACAGTATACGATAAACCCAAAGATCCCAGCTTTTGGGACAAAAATCCACTATTCGATAAAAACTGCTGGGAAAATTGGAAGACAGTGTGGGAGAGACTAGGAATAGATCAACACCTCACACCCTACACCAAGATAAATTCAAAATGGGTGAGTGACTTAAACATAAAGAAGGAAACCATAAGTAAATTGGGTAAACACAGAATAGTATACATGTCAGACCTTTGGGAGGGGAAAGGCTTTAAAACCAAGCAAGATATAGAAAGAATCACAAAATGTAAAATAAATAATTTTGACTACATCAAACTAAAAAGCTTTTGTACAAACAAAACCAATATAACTAAAATCAGAAGGGAAACAACAAATTGGGAAAAAATCTTCATAGAAACCTCTGACAAAGGTTTAATTACTCATATTTATAATGAGCTAAATCAATTGTACAAAAAATCAAGCCATTCTCCAATTGATAAATGGGCAAGGGACATGGATAGGCAGTTCTCAGATAAAGAAATCAAAACTATTAACAAGCACATGAAGAAGTGCTCTACATCTCTTATAATCAGAGAGATGCAAATCAAAACAACTCTGAGGTATCACCTCACACCTAGCAGATTGGCTAACATAACAGCAAAGGAAAGTAATGAATGCTGGAGGGGATGTGGCAAAGTAGGGACATTAATTCATTGCTGGTGGAGTTGTGAACTGATCCAACCATTCTGGAGGGCAATTTGGAACTATGCCCAAAGGGCGACAAAAGAATATCTACCCTTTGACCCAGCCATAGCACTGCTGGGTCTGTATCCCAAAGAGATAATGGACACAAAGACTTGTACAAAAATATTCATAGCTGCGCTCTTTGTGGTGGCCCAAAACTGGAAAACGAGGGGATGCCCATCAATTGGGGAATGGCTGAACAAACTGTGGTATATGTTGGTGATGGAATACTATTGTGCTCAAAGGAATAATAAAGTGGAGGAATTCCATGGAGACTGGAACAACCTCCAGGAAGTGATGCAGAGCGAGAGGAGCAGAACCAGGAGAACATTGTACACAGAGACTAATACACTGTGGTATAATCGAACGTAATGGACTTCTCCATTAGTGGCGGTGTAATGTCCCTGAACAACTTTCAGGGATCCAGGAGAAAAAAAAACACCATTCATAAGCAAAGGATAAACTATGGGAGTGGAAACACCGAGAAAAAGCAACTGCCTGAATACAGAGGTTGAGGGGACATGACAGAGGATAGACTTTAAATGAACACTCTAATGCAAATACTATCAACAAAGCAATGGGTTCAAATCAAGAAAACATCTAATGCCCAGTGGACTTACGCGTCGGCTATGGGGGGTGGGGGGGAGGAAAAGAAAATGATCTATGTCTTTAACGAATAATGCTTGGAAATGATCAAATAAAATATATTTAAAAAAAAAAAGAAATTTGGGTGCTATATTATTTGGTGCATACATGTTGATTAGGGATATTTCCTCATTATCTAAAGTCCCTTTTAACAAAATATAATTACCTTCCCTATCCCTTTTAATCAGGTCTATTTTTTCTGTGGCTTTATCAGATATCATGATAGCCATTTCTGCCTTCTTTCTGTCAGTTGAAGCCAAGAAGGTCTTACTCCATCCTTTAATTCTGACCTTGTGGGTGTCTACCCGCCTCATGTGTGTTTCTTGAAGACTGTAAACCTTAAAATTTCTTAGACTTGTGAATGTTGGAAATTTCACCATCAGAATGTGAACCCCATTGGCTTTTGAAATGTATGCAGGCCTGACTTCTCTAACAACTCCAATTGCCTTCTTTTTCCCAAATTCTTGACAAAATAGGTTAGAAAACCTAGCTGGCTCTGCCAAAAACTGTAATATTTATTGGGAAAGGAAATAGGATTGGAAAAAATGAGCGACATTGGGAGGTTTGTATGGGGTAATGAGGAGTTAAGGGGAGAGAGGGTATACTGCCTGGTGGGGCAAGGGAGGGAGATGCCTCCTGCTGAGAGGAAACAGCAGGGGTACGATGAGGACTATTTGTTGTAGAATGACTGAACTGATGTTCAGCTCCCTCTATGACCAGAAAAGATAGTCCACTTATCTGACTGTGAATTCAAATAATATAAAGTTTAATAATCCAGTTGGAATTGGAGTTTTTCCTTAGCTTCAGAGTATAGGGCCATGCCCTAGAGGCTGGAGGAGGGTTTTCCCACTTCCATCTCCTCTATATCAGTCCAGTTTTGTATAATTCAGAATTCTAGCAATAGACAGAAAGCAAATAAGAACAGGTCTAACCTTCAGAAGCAACTGGGCCTGAATCTTCTAGCTGAACCAAGAAGCGCATGCCACTCCAGACTGGGCTGAACAAGCTCCTCTCTCTCCTCCAACACCTGGAAGCAAGTCCCTCAGGGCAGGAAGGAAGTGATAGTCACAAGACCCAATTGCCACTCCCAGTTGGCCCCTTCCCCCACAAACTGTCAATCTAATTTCCTTTCCACATCCCTTATCACAGAGTCCAACTTTAATAGTTTTTTTTAAATTTCTATTTATTTTTATTTAGCATATTTTCCCCTGGTTACATGATTCATGATTTTTCCCACCCCTCCCCACTCCTGGCACTGACAAGCAATTCCATTTGGTGATACATGTATCATTTTTCAAAACTTTAATAGTTTTTAAGTTAAAAGAAAAGAAAAAGTCTAGAAAATGAGAAAAAAACAAAAAAAGGAAAATCAACATAGTTATTTTGGTGAAAAGGAATACCAAAACACAAACTCAGAAGACAACAAAGCCAATATTGCTACATTCCAAAACTCTAAGAAAAATATATTCTCTAAAGCCCAAATATAACTAACAGAATCTCAAAGAAGATTTCAAAAATAAAATACTCAAATAAGAAAGCTAAAGGAAAACTGGGAAAATTGAGAGTTATACAGGAAATCATAAAAACAATTAAATAGCTTGATAAAAGGGAACAAAAATACTAAAGAAATTATTACTTTAAAAAATAGGCCGTCGGCTATGGGGGGTGGGGGGAAGGAAAAGAAAATGATCTTTAACGAATAATGCTTGGAAATGATCAAATAAAATATATTTTAAAAAAAAAAGAAAAAAAAATAGGCCAATTGGAAAAAGCGACATAAAAATTCACTGAAGAGGTGAACTTCTTATAAAGTAGAATTGGCTAAATGGAAAAGGAGGTACAAAAGCTCAATGAAATAAATGCCTTAAAAAGCAGGACTGGGTAAGTGGGGATTAAAATCTGATAATTTTTATAAAGAGCTTTGAAAAATTTTGAGTTATAAAAGCTAGTATTTAAATCACATTGTATACCTTAAAGCTCTACGTAGATATTAGTTATTATTAGTGTACCACCTATAATTTTATCTGCCCCTTAATTACTAAAAAGTTCATATATGCTCCTATTCACTAAAGTTTTGTAGCTTAGTCAACTGCTTAGGGTTCAAGGATTGGGCACAACCTGTGACATATATAAATACTAATTTCCAATGACATTGAGACTGTAAAGCGAGTCTGAAATTTTATCTAAGCTTCAATGTTAAAAAGAAAGGAGATAATCATTGTAACATAAATGTCTGATATTTTATCAAAGATGTAATTTAGAACACTTTCAAATTTTTTCAAAATACCAATTAAGTTGCTAAATGCAGAGGTTTTCAACAAACTTTAAACAACTAAATAAAGATTGAACAATGGCTATCTAGACTTAATTTCTTTGTTGGAGTTATTGTCAGTGAAAGCCAGAGCAGTCAATATTATAGTTTATGAATAATGATTGTCAGCCCTCCAACACCCTCTGAGTTGTCTAACAATGAAATCTGTGTCTATCTTTTCCTTTTGCTCCTTTATATCAGGAAGCAGAAATCTGATTATATGGCTGTCAGTCAACTAATCATTTTAGTTTATTTATTAAGGGCTTGTTAAGACACAAAAAAAACCAGGCTGGCCCTCATGGAGCTCACAAACTAATGAACCTCAGGCCCCAAAATGAAGAGTTATTAACATTCTCCTAGTCACTGAGGCTTTCAATTTCAAAGTCACCTTCAGCTCTTCGGGTGTTCAATTCATATATCCTATCTGTTGTTAAATCTTTTCTACCTTCAGAATTACCTTCATATATGTGCAATTCTCTGTACTTACACAGCTACCAATCTAGTTCAGACTTGCATAATAGAAATTTCACTGCTTCAAGTTCTTCCTGCTCTAATGCACACCTTAGCTACCAAATATTAATTTTTTTTACTAAAACTCTGAGCATTTCATCCCAAATAAACCCAATAAACTCATGTGACTCTCTATTGTTTTCTGGTATCAAATATAAAGTACCCTGGCTTTTAAAGTTCTTTACAAACTGACCCTTTCTCTTTGCCATATTCTTTATCATCCAGGTACACTGACCTACTTGCTGTTCCTTGAACACAACTGTCTCTTGTCTCCATGTTTTTGCACTGCCTATCATCCCTACCTGGAATGCTATCCTTTCAATAGTCAGTTTAAATTCCTCCTTCTATTGAGAGTTTCCCCAGTCCTCTTTGCTGCTGAATTAAAAAAAAGATATATAGAAAAAATAATGTCTTTGTCAACGATTATAGAAAAGGGGGAAAATATTTTCTGGACAAAAGAATAGGAAAGGAGGCAGCAAGGTGGCTCAATGGATTGAGAGTCAGGCCTCGAGATAGGAGGTCCTAAGTTCAAATCTGGTCTCAGATATTTCCTAGCTGTGTAACATGGCACAAGTTGCTTAATCCCAAGTGCCTAGCCCTTATCGCTCTTCTGCCTTAGAGCCAATACACAGCATTGAATCTAAGATGGAAGGTAAGGGTTTAAAAAAAGAATAGGATAATACTTTTAAAACATTTTCTAAATTTAGATTAGTTTTTAAGTTGGCAGGGTTTGCAATTGAATTTTAAAACTTTATTTTTCCATGAAGTTCAAAACACAGTTCTCTTTGATCATTAAGTTTTACTTTTTTGTCCTTCATTCAGATTGTCAGTGATTGAATAAACTACTATTCAAATATATTTCCACTGTATTAGAAGGAAAGAAGTGATCATCTTTTTTTTTTCACTTGATTATGAGTTCTTGAGGAATCAGAGAAATTCTGCTTTTGCTTTTATGCTTAGACCATAAGAGAATATACTTAATATATACTTGTTAGTTTGACATGGAACAGATCATTGAGAATGGAGACATAATCACTCAAAAGAGGAGAGGAAAAGAAATTCTGGCTTTTGTTCTCATTTTTTCTTTTTTCTTGGTGATATTTTTTTCTATAATTGATGTTCTTTGTCTATTTTTTCAGTTTATTGTTTCTCTTTTCCCTGATTATTACCAGGATTGTGCCTGCCTGAAGAGTATTGTCAAGTTAAAGATTCAAAATGTATTTAAATGGTGGAAAGTACTCTAGAAGATCCTTTGTACCTTGCAACTATAAAGTAGTATGAGGAAGGACCAACATGTATGAAGACTCTAACCTCTCTCCAATTCCTATACCAGTGGATATGCTACACTCTACCATAAAGTGTGACAAAGTTCTCCAAAAGACTTTATTCGAGCTGGGAAGGAGACATGGTTCAAGTTATTCTTATCCTGATGTGACTTCCTTGTAGCATCTCTCTTTATTGATATGGTTTCTGGTCACACAAAACATGAGGCAAATCCATTTGGGATTGCAATCCTACATCTCAAGGCCATAGAAATAGCTTTGTCCTTTCTTGTGAAACAGAAACATTTCCATTTAGAGATAGCATGGGTCATGTACACCTAGCATAAGTGCTAGAGTGTCTTTTGGAAATATCTTTTTTATGCTATGGCTAAATAAATATCCTTTTGTTTACTTCTGAATGATATATGAGTGCCTCATTTTGTCCCAACATCAAATCCAGACTAGCAGAATATTTGGTATACTTGGATATTTTGGTATATTTGGACCATATCTTAAACATAAAAAAAGCAGAACTGAATTGGCTCCATTAGATAAAATAGGATAAATGGGCAGAAATTTCAGAAATTCCTTATAACTAAAGTGATATGCAAATGAATTAAGTTGCCTTTTTTTCCATTCCTCATACCTTTTGGAAAGGTGTGGTCTACTTTCCTTCCAAAGGGATACATCACATTACCTCAAAAAAAAAATATAAAAACACCATAAAAATTCAGAGCTCAGAGACACTTTAGAAACCATCTATTCTTTTCTATTCCCATCACTTTGTGAATGAGGAACTATGGCCATAGAATCTAATTTACAAAAAGTAATGCAACTTTTTATGGTACATTTGGGATTAAGAACACAGATATCCTAAGTCCAATGTTACTTCTATACCTTCTTTGGTTAATACTTAATAAATCCCTTATTAATTCAATACTTTGGATGTTTAAAGCATGTCAGTATTGGAGACAAAATCCAATCTTCCAGCCTATGTATAAAAACAATGATTATGACTCTACAGAGACCATGACTTCTATGTTGTCTGACAAAGTTCCACAAGAGATAGAGAAGAGGGGCAAATTCTCACAGTGAAAAGGCATATGTATGGATCCTGTGAGATGGGTATGATCAACACACTAAGGAGCAAAGAAGATTCAGTCAAAATAATATTCCAAAAAAGGAAATGTGCCTTATTTTAAGGGAAGAGATTTGACTGAAAGGGCTAATAATTGGATAACTTTCAGATGTTTCAGCCACTCCATGTTAATCAAAAAGTAGTGTCTGTAGAGAAAGATGGAAAGGCTAGATGCTCCAGGAGTCTGGAAATGTGGAAAAAGGATCAATTTGCAGAATGAGTCATCAACAGAGACCTAGGACTCACAGGATTGCTTCTAGTTGAGGGCCAAAGCAAAACGCAAAAGTGGAAAATGTTTTCCTGAGAAATTTTAGCAGTAATCTGTGCAATGGGTTTTGCTGAAACAGTGAAAATATACCATGATTGGTGGTGGATAGTAAGCTTTCTTTCACTTTGAACTTGTAATCTGCAAATTACCTTAAAGAATACTCAGTATGGGACAAGACAGGACCCTGGATCTTTAAACCTTTCCTGAAGCAAATGATCTTTCCTTCCCCTCACTATGAGATTTCAAGCAAAGGCTTAATGTCCAACTTTTGGCTATGTTTCAGAAATTATTATTCCTTAGGTATAAATTGGAACAAATGTTCTCTATGATTGCATTATAACTTATTCTTTTATGTTTATCTTTATACATACATATATATATATATATATATATATATATATCTTTCATTTTTGTATCCATGTAAGCAGAGCCCCTAGAATAAAGATGGTTTCTTTATGAAGCTGTAGTTTGGTGAAAGAAAGACCAACATATATTGAAATATTATATCAAAAATAATGATTTTTGGAATAATATAATATGAACATATGAGACCAATAATAATACTATAAAATAAAATTCAAAATGTAAGCATCTATCCAGAGAAGAATAGTTAACTTCAATCTGGTGTATCTAGATAATGAAATAATATTGCAGTGATAGAAAAAAACAAATATGAAAAAGTCAGAGAAACATGCAAAGACTTTTATAATGTGACTCAGAGCTGAGATTCAAAATCACACCCTCTGACTCCCTATGCATCAATTGTTCCACTTATATTACTTCTCTTAGAGTGGTTAGATTTTCTTCATTTTTCAGGGTGAGAAAAGGAGGTAAGAAAATAACAAATTATCTGAGAAGTAACCGTAGAACAACATATTGATCAGTTGCCTCTGAAACACAAATCACACTAGTAAACTGCATAAATGTTACAATTATTACTCTACAATGAACAAGCTGGTACTGTTTGTTCCAGAATTACCTAGACTAGAGAAAAATTATTCAAAGCTAAAAAACAGACAATGCCAGAAGATAATAGATGTTTGTATTACATCAATGGCCAAATAAACTTCAAGGATAAGGCAGGATAGAAAGGAAAATACAGCCTTAATATACTAATTGATCTTTAAATCATGAAGGAAGTTATGTTTCCCCCTTCTATGTTAATACAACAAATACAATTTTTAAAGAGTTTGTCCCAATCATGTTTGGGAAGTAGCCCCTGCTGATTCATGTGTTATAAATGTACATATAATTAACATATGTAAATTTTTCTTTTAAGATGCCAATATGTATTCTATGTTCCCTGGAAGAGGATATCACTTACAAGAGTCACCTGCTTTTTTATGCCTCTCTGTATCATTCTAGCAGTATGCAAAATCATCTTTTTGAACATAAGTGATGAGCACCTGCTGATGAAGTAGGGCGAACATAGTCAACATGGTGCTACTAACATAAAAGGCAGATAATGAAAATACATTTGAGTGACCTGATCTGTCAATTCTTGGTAGCTTGCTCTACCAAGATCTTTGTTGCTGCTCTTGTTTCTGTCCTATCTTTAGCCTTTTTCTTTAAAACCTGATCTACCTTGATTTGGAGTTGTCACTTTCCCCACAATTGACTGACATTGGCCTAATTGTTCTATGTCTTCCTTTGAAAAACCATGACAGTGATTGAAATAACTTCTGAGGGCATTGCCTTACTTCAACATAAGGTCAATAATGCAATTTACATAGAATGTTTTCTACATTTATGTTTACTAATGGAGAAAAAGGATACAGGAGAGGGAAAAAAACTATTTCAAAAAGCTATTCTGATGCATTCTTCTTTATTATTAATTTGCCATACTAGAATGCTAAAACAATACCCAATTAATTATAATCTTCAGATTTCTTTAAAATAAGTTTCCTCTTTAAACTATATAATCAGAAAAAGTTAGCTAAAAACAGACATATGGGAAATCTTTCATAATTTAGTACCTTTTCCATTACTCATTAATGTTTATTTATTACTATTCTTCCTGTGATAAAGTTTGTGTCAACATAAACATGAAATAATTTTACTAGGGGTGAGTTTACCAAAAAGTAGATTAGATATTATACTTTATACTCCTACATATGTACACATACAAATGTAATAAAATGTACATATATATTTTCACATATTAACACACACATAGATAGATAGATAGATAGATAGATAGATAGATAGATAGATAGATAGATAATATACCTTCCATACACTAGTTGGAAATCATGTACAAAAAAGCAAATTTTACTTAGAAAAGCATAGATAATTTATTTTTAAATTAAATCATTATATGAATCTTATTGCCCGATTTCCAATTGAGATTCTTTCACTGATCCTTTATTATATGTCCTCTGTTTTCTTAATTTGATTCTATTCCTATCACAAACACTTTCCACATATCCTTTCAATCAACATGGATGCATACTGCTGCACAAATATATTCACATACCATCACCATTACACCACTACACATTTAAATATGGTTGTAACCATCAATGAAGTGCTTTACTCATATATATTTTCTCTATATATTAATCTTCTCTCATTGCAAAATCAAATTTATGAATGCCTGTTTTATTTGTCATTATTCTGGATATAATAAGAATTAATCAAAGATGAGTAAAACATAGTTTCTGTCCCCAAAGAACTTCTAGTCTCTCAGAGGAGCTAAAAGAAGCAAGGAACTATTAACATGATCTATAGACTGAAATTACAAACCCTGAAAATATCAATCCTATTTTATTCCTGCACCAAATTAACTATAAAATATTTTGTATTTTGTATAATTATATAGTTTATTTTTGTAAACAGATGTTTTGCGTTAAAATATAAAACACTTAAAAACATGTTTCCTCTATTGAAAAAGAAGATGATGCTTTAACATATTACTAAATACTAAGATAAATCTTCATTTGACTGAGCTTTTTGGCATCTATTACTTTCCAAATAAATGCTTAACTTGTCCATTGGCACTAGATCTTATTTTTGTACTTTCAGTATCCTCCTGGAAGCTCAATTGACTTTGAGCCCTTCCTCGCATGCCTTTCATTCCACCAGATGGCAGCAGAAGAGTAACTTCCCCTTTCTTCTTCCAGGCTGATAGAGAAGCTCTTTCAGGAGATAGTTGTCATAAAATGGTAGCCATTTTCCTATGTTCATTATTTTCAGAAATATTCTACCTGAAAACCTTTAAGGTAATATGTTCTTCTTAGTGCTATACCTATTTTATTTTACCAGGAGACTTTTCAAATAAATAAATGTATCTGAATATCAAAAACATATGCAAAATATTAAAGAAATATTAATATAAGCCAAGGTAAATTCTGAATTTCACATTATCTTGCCCTTTCTTTTTGGTATTCTAACCCTTTTGTAATGCTTATTTTTTAAAAAGTAATGTTTCATACAATGAGATCAAAGATAGGGGAAAAGGATCTAATTAAAAAAATTAATAGCAGCTTTTTGTGGTGACAAAGAACTAGAAACTGAAGGGATGTCCATCAACTTGAGAATTATTAAACAAGTTGAGTTATATGATTGTAATGAAAATTACTGTGCTATAAGAGATGACGAACAAGACTATTACAAAAAAAAAACCCCTGAAAATATTTATATGAAGTGATGCAAAGTGAAATGAGCAGAACTAGGATAACATTGTATAAAATAACATTAATAAATGATAATTATCTAGGTGGTTCAGTGGATAGAAAGCCAGGCCTAAAGTCAGTCTGTAGAACTTTTGTTCAAAGTTGGCCTGAGATACTTTTTAGCTCTGTGACTCTGCAAGTCATTTAATCCCAACTACATAGTCCTTACCACTCTTTTACCTTAAAACCAATAATTAGTAACTCTAAAACAGAATGTAAGATTTTACAAAGAAAAAGTACAATGTTTAACTTTGAATGACTTAGGTATCATCAGCAATGCTTGGACAACTCCAAAGAACTCATAATGAAAAAGGCTATCCACCACCACAGAAGAAACTAGCACATTCTTCATTTTATTTGCTCCATGAATTTTTCTCTAGTGTAGGCAATCCGTGTCTTCTTTCGCAATAAGACAGATTTTGATATAATAAAAACAATAAAACCCATTATAGTGATGGCCAACCTATGGCACAGGTACCAAAGATGGCACCCTCCCTTCCCACCCGCACCCTAAGAGTTTGTTAATAGAAAAAAAGAGGACCTCAGGTAGGGCTGATCGCTTCCCCCTCTCCATAATTGATAACATTTGTTCACATCACCCTCCCCGTGCCCAGCAGCTGAATGAAAGCTCATGGGGGATAAGGTTGGTGGCTCACAAACTGCAGGGCTGAAGGGGAGCAGAGTCTTCAGGCCACTCCATTCTCCACTCTATATACTCACTGAGGACATTCCTCACTTCACCCACCCCTCTGCCTGGCAGCCCAATGGAAGTGCATTCTCCTTTGCCTCTGTGGGGTAAGGGGGAGCAGGGCACACCCAGCAAGTGGTAAGGGGGGAACGGCACAGCACGTGGCCTCTAGGAGGGTGGGCATGGCACTTGATCTGGGGGGCTGTTGGGGCTTGACATTCCATCTCTAAAAGGTTCTAAAGCATTCACCATCACTGACCTATAGTATCATATTACCTTCCTCTCTGGGAAGGGTAGAGGGAGGGAGAGAACATGGATTACATAATGACAGAAAATCATTATGACACATTTTATTGAACTGTGATATGGAAAAAAATCAAAAATGTGTCTCATATATATGTTTTATAATTGGAAGTTGTGTGGCAAAGACCTGAGTATAGAGCCAAAACCAGAGTACCTTTGTTGGAATCTTTGTTTTGATACTAACAGACTCTAGAGTGTTGGGAATATCACTTTACCTTCTTTTCTCAATTTAAATCTATATCTATCTATCTATCTATCTATCTATCTATCTATCTATCTATCCATCTATATCTATCTTTCTATGCTTCGGCAGAACATATGGAAGAAACCAACAAGAAGGTTCAACGGCTGAGATGGCGACGCAGCAAAGCACTGTGGAGTGCTCTGGGAGTGTTGGAGCACAAAAGACAACCCGGCCATCCAATGCAGCTGAGGAAGTCTCCAGGTGTAATGACTTTTTGTACCACTGGACCCAGGCTTCCAATGCCAAGAGAGTGGGACTGTCTCTGTGCATCAGCTTTTTCACTTAAGTCTCCTTCATGCACAAATGTCTTTGTGCACACTCATCTATAAACGCACAAAGACAATCGTCATCCTCGGTTACTGAGAGACTACTAATATATATATATATATATATATATATATATATATATGAGAGAGAGAGAGAGAGAGAAAGAGAGAGAGAGAGAGAGAGAGAGAGAGAGAGAGAGAGAGAGAGAGAGAGAGAGAGAGAGAGAGAGAGAGAGAGAGAGAGAGAGAGAGAGAGAGGAGTTTTATTTTAAAAAAAAAATATTTTTCCATAGTTCCAGGGTGGAGCCAAGATGACTGAGTAATTTTCAGCAACTTTGTGCCACCATGAGAATATTTTCCAACCAAGATTAAAATGTTGCCACAAAATGAATATAGGAATGAAAGAACCAACAAAGAGACAGAGTGAAACAACTTTCAAGAAAAGAAAAACCCAAAAAGGTTGGCAATGAACATCTGGGCCACTGGGATGAGAGGAGAGCAGACCCAGCAAGAAGCTGTAGCAAGGAGGGAAGAGCAAGCCAAGAGCGAGCCACACACCCTCCTCCACACATCTGCTGTTTCAGGTTGGGGAACCTATGGCTGAACCAACATCTAGACCCTGAGACCCTGCCTAAGCAAATAGAGGCAAAAGCCAATCCATACCCCTTGAAATTTCAAACCTGTGGAGAAGTCTGGGACTCTAGCCCTATTCTTGAGTAACCTACAAATTGAGGAAAAGTACTTTTAGATATCCTGAGTTATATTACCTCTTTGTCATGGATGATCTTTAAGTTTGTGACTGTTTTCCCCTGGCCTATGCAAGTACTTGTGGCAGAATTTTGGGTAAATGTTTTCTACCAACTGGTCTTACTCTATTGTCTTACTAAATCATTATTTAATTCTGTTGTAAATATTTATATGTTTATTTAAATATATTATTTATTTATTTGTGTTTATTTGTGTATTCAGCATTCTTGGTATATATACCTGAATTTCTGGGGAGTTTCTGATTGAAAGGATCTGGAAATTTTCATTACCCTTTCTCTTATCATTTCAGTTTAGCTCTCAGAATGCTTGGACTAGTCCATAGCTTCAGCATCTAATCACTAGTGCCCTTCCTTTTCAAAAGCCTACACACTTAAATAGTTTAATTTTTTATCATATTTGAACCTTTTCTTTAATTGATATAAAATACTACTTTATTAATGAATATATGAAAATATTTATATGGTTATTGATAGTTCTCCCTTCTTTTGGAAACTATTTTTATCAAATGACATTTATCCATTTAGGGAAATGTCTCAGTCAGGTATTTATATTAGACCATCGATATTTTCTAAAATAAATTTTCCCAATTAACAATCTTCCTTCTTATTTTAATTGCTTTGAAATTTTCTCATCCAAAAGTATTTTCATATAATTTCATGTAATAAAAATCATCTGTTTTGTCTTCTCTGTGGAAGATATTACCATATGATTCCTTTAATTTTTAATTACATGTTCTTTTATATTAAAATATAGTATTTGAAATTTATTGTGGCATATATTATGAAATGCTTAAAATTTTTTTACCAATATGCTTTCTAGTTGTTTTTTTTTTAAACCCTTACCTTCCATCTTAGAGTCAATACTGTGTATTGGCTCCAAAGCAGAAGAGTGGTAAGGACGAGGCAATGGGGGACAAGTGACTTGCCCAGGGTCACACAGCTGGGAAGTGTCTGAAGCCAGATTTGAACCTAAGACCTCCTAGACCTAGCTCTCAATCCACTGAGCTACTCAGCTGCTCCCCTGCTTTCTAGTTTTTACAGACCTCATTAAATGGAAAATCATTCCTTCAGTAATTTTTCTTCTTTCTTTTATCAAAAAATAAGTTAGTGATTTAGAAATAAACCATTCTTGCTTATCTAATCCATGTCAATTACCCACCACTGTTTTCACAGTATCAAATATTTTTGATAATTATTATTTTATTAAATAATTTTAGTTCTACAAATATTCTCCCTTCATTCCTATTTCCCTGCCCCATTATTTTCCTTTACATTCTAGAAAGACCTGGTAAAAATGGAAAGCACTGATTTCACCCATCTAACAAAAGGTTAAAAATGTAAGAGCAAAAAATCTTAAGCAAGACAAAAAATTATCTACATTATTTTCAAAACCAAAGTTCAAAGGAAATAATGGTGCCCGACTTGTTATAAAAGGTATGGTATTCTGTGGGGTCAGTCCTCGTTCCTTGTAAAGTTATTCATTGTACTTATTTGAAACTGCAAAACTTTTATATGTCTTGATATGAAAAAATTGAGGCCAACCAACATCCTATTCTGGGATATAGGGGTATGTCTCTGCAACAGTGAAAGATCATAGAATGCCAAAAAGAATTTCCAATGACAAGGGATTAGGAGTATAAGCAAATAGATGGAACATAAAAGTCCTAGAAATAAATAAAGAACAAAATGTTCTCCCAGAAACAGATAGAGTAAGGAAGAGGATGATGAAGACTAAAGTAAAAAATTAGAAAAACCTCAAAAAAAACCCAAAGAATAAAGGATAAATATGGAGGAAGATGAAGCAATGATATTTTCTCTCTTTTTAATTTATAAATGTCAATAAAATTTTCAATATTTGTTCTCTGACATTTTGGGATTCATTTTTTCTCTCTCCTTTTTTCTCCTCCTTCCCTAAGATGGCATGTAATATGATATAAGTTATACATGTGCTGTCATGTAATATATATTTCCATATTAATTATGTTGTGGATGAAGATATATTGTATCACTTACAGGAGAAAAAAAAGCACATGAAAAGGATAAAATAGAAAATGGTTTGTATCATTCAGCATTCAGACTCTATCAGTTCCTTCTAAGGTAATGGATAGTTTTCTTCATCATGAATTTCTTGGAGTGGTCTTATATCTTTACACTACATTAATATTTAAGTTATTAACTATTGATTGATTTTTTTCAGTTTTTTTCAGTTTTTTTTCCAGTTATTCCTACGCTATGTGTTCTCCTGGTTCTGTTCATTTCACTTTGCATCACTTCATAGAAATTTTTCCAAGATTTTTTATGATCATGAAATTCGTTTTTTATTTAAAATGTATTTATAGCAGAAGTTTGTTGGTAGCACTAAAATTCCCAGTAACCTTCCTCTCTCTCTCTACTTCCCACACTAGAGAATACATCATTTTTCAAAAATATTTATTTAGATATAAAATTATGTTTTGCTTGTTCCTATTTATCAGTTTAATTTTTTTTTGGAGGATGTACATAAGCCCTTTCTTCAAATAATATTTCTCTTATTATTAGTTTTCTTGGTTCTATTCATTTCATTCTTCAAAATTTCGTATATGTTTTGCCATGTTTTAAAATTTTAACCTGGTCATCATTTCTTAAGGCAGCATGGTATTCCATCACAATCATATGGCACAATTTGTTTAACCATTCCCCAATTAATCATCATCACTTCAATTTCTAGTTTTTTGCCACTACAAAGAGAGTCACTATAAGAATTTTAGAACATATAGATTCTTTTCCTTCCCCCTGATCACCTCAAAGACAAATCTAATAGTGGTGTTTCTGGGTTAAAATGTATATATGATTTATAATTTGAGCATAATTTTGGATTGCTCTCCAAAATAATTAGATCAGTTCACAGTTACAACAGTGTATTTGTGTTCCAATTTTCCCTCATCTTCTCTCACATTTGTCATTTTGTTCTTTTATTTCAGCCATTTTGATAGATGTAAAGTGGGGCCTTAGAGTTGTTTTGATGTTTCTTCAATCAACAATGGTTTAGAGAATTTTTTAATATTTTAAAATTATTTTATTTTTTATCCGAGAATTGCATGTTCCTATCTTTTAACTAATTATCACTTATATCCATATATATTTGGGAAATCAGGCCTTTTCCAGAGACAATTACTATAATTTTCACCAGTTAGTTGTTTTCTTTCTAATATAGGTTCTATTTGTTTTGATTGTGTTTCGCTTTTAAAGTAAATGTAGCCAAAGTTATAATTTTACATCTCATAATGTTCTCTATGTTTTGTTTGGTCATAAATTCATCCCTTATCCATAGATCTGAGAGGCAAACTACTTTGTGTCTCCTTTATTTCAAAACCATGGGCTCATTTTGACTTTCCCTTGGTATGTGATATGAGGTGTTGCTTTGTACTTAGTTTCCACCACACTGTTTCCCAGCAGCTTTTGTTGAATAGTGAATTCTTCTTCAAAAAACTTGGATCTTTTGATTTCTCAAACATTAGATTACTATGGCCATTTACTAGTGAATTTTGAGTGCCTAATCTCTTCCACTGGTTCACTATTTTTTTTTTCTTATCTAGTGCTGAACTGTTTTGATATTACCACTTTATAAAGTAGTTTCAGTGCAAGTATAGCCAGGAACCTGGTTTCATAGTTTGGTATTCTTGTGTTTTTGCTTGTCTATATGAATTTTGCTATTATTTTTCTAGTTATATGAAATATTTTTTGTGTTTTTTTTGGCATAGCACTGAACAGATAAATTAGTTTAGATAAAATTGCCATCTTTATTATATTGATTAGGCCTAACTATGAGCAATTAATGTTTTTCAGTTATTTAGATCTGACTTTGTGTAAAAAAAGTGTTTTGTGGTTGTGTTTATATAGTTGCTCAATTTGCCTTGGCAAATAGATTCCCAGGGGTTCTGCATTGTTGCCAGTTAGTTTGAATGGGATTTCTCTTTCTAGGAAGCCACACTTTTTAATGAAAGATAGGATAATATGGATACATGGAAAAACTTCACAAAAATACAAAATGATTTTGAAAGAAATAAATCTCTTAAAAGTAAGAAGTTAGCAATGGGTACAAGAAATATGGAAACCACATTAGTTCAAGAAGGAGTTTTGGATCAAAGATCAAGGTTTAATCTCTCTTCCAGGATTCTTCAAGTATCTCTGAAAAGTGACTGGTGGGACTGGTGACCAGTGACACTGACTCAAGATAATACTAGTATGTTCTCGCTAAGATTATCAGTTAAGATACAATTTTGGTCATCCAGTAATCAGTAATTTTTAAAATGGTGGTATTTGATGACATGGTATAGGAAGACAGTTATATAAAATATCACACACAAACATACCCTTTAAAATTCTGTGTACTCTGCTACAAGTACACTTAGTGTTAGTTAAAATGAAGCCTTTTTTCTCCCAATTTTGGGTTACTCAAAGAAATTCTCTTTTTTTCAAGGCATAATATCTTTGCTGGCCTCATTAGGAATCCATTTTTGATTCTCAATGCAAATGCTACCATTAATATGATCTAGAGATAATTCTAGAATATAGATAATAGATAATAAGATATGGAATCCATTATACTTCTGCCTGTTCAAAGTTCCCGAAGTATTCCCCTACACGAAGGGAAAGATGAGAAGAAACCAAAGGATGAAGTTGAAACCTCTTTTTTCCCCCCTTAGTCAGTTACTTCTGATAAGTTTTTAAACAACCCCCTTTTTTTTTTCATTCTAGTAGCTGGTATAATCACATTCCTAAACAGTCTAATAATTGGTAGGGAAGACCCAGGAAATAGCCAAAATTTCTCTACAAATATAAAGATGATTCTTCAAATATAACTTTACTTTAACAATTTTTACACATTAATTCCAAAGCTTATAATTATTGATTGCTTAATATGTATTGTCAAATAGCTACACATCTAGGCTAAAATGTGGTGTTGTGATATTTTCAATCCCTTTATTAAAAATTCAATCTCACAACATATAATTTGAAAACATAATTAGTAGAGTAGAAAAAATTAACTATATGATGGACAACAATCTGTCCTAAGAATTTAAAAGAATTTGAAAGAGTAGGACAGAAAAATTATGAAATAGAGAAAAATATATCAGGCATGATGTAGGAAGATAGCTTTTTTACATTTATGAGCTTATTTCAGGTTTAACACAAAGTACATTTAATTTAAGTTTTGTGTAGCAAGATATTCAAGAAGGAAGGAGTATGACCATTGCACATAGAGTAAATTAAATCTGCCATTCCTTGTAATTTTAGGTAGATTATGCTTCTTCCACAAAAAAGAATACGATTCAGATGAGCTGGCCAAATATGGGAAGTCTGAACTTCCTGAGGGACAATTTCTATGATATGGATATTACTGTAGTTCTTTGCCAGTGCACTAACCATCAGGGAGGATTCTGAGAGACAGTATATGTGCCTTGCTTTCTTCCCTAGGATCTGGTAATGCATTTGGTATAGTCCCCAGTGAAATCAGAATTCCAGTAAGGTTTTACCTTATGATGAGAAGTGTTTTGAAAAAGAATTTAGCTTTATTTCTAAAATGACTGCTCTGTGTAACCCAATGCTATCTACCAAGTGTCCTGTTGTAAAGTTCCATACTTGTCACATTACCTCATGGAACTATCAGACACTATGTGATAATTACATAACATTATATTTAATGTAAACTTATAAGTAAGGTGCATTGTGAGATGTAAGGAAAAAGTTTTTATTGGGTAGATCTTGAAGATTCTCGTAAAGCAAGTGGTATTTAAAGTGTATTTTCAATAATGAATATGAATTCACTAGGTTTAGAGGAGATGATGACCTCATTTTAGGAAAGAATGCAAGAAAATTCCATGAGGATCTGGTACAGTTATAGCAGTACTTTTCTAATTTGATTGGAGAGTTAATTTTTGAGTGCAATAATTTCCATTCTATTCTCCTCAGTTTCCTCATTTATAAAATAAAGGGATTTGTTGAAAAAAATTTTAGATTCATATCTCTTTCATATTATTTGATCCTAGAAGACTATTATCCATTCATGCTTATACCAACATCATTAGAACAATCTGGGATTTCACTTGTTTTCCTGAAGATGGCACTGATGATGCTACTCTGCCCTTAATTCATATGATGCTTTAGCAAGGATTAATTGTTAATATCTGGCCTATTCCTTTGATAGTCAGGTTCGATGGCCTGTTCTTGAGTCAGGTAGAGAAAGGAATTTGTAGAAATTAGCCTGACCAATTTATCTGTCTCTCCATCTTACCAGCTCTCCTACTTTTAATTAATTTCAGAGTACAGTAATCTCTTATGCTTAATAAAACAGGTATTGTGATTCTTATTTGTCTGAAAACATTTATAAACTTATTTCAGGTTCAACACAAATCAGCATCAAGAATATTATAATGGAGCTTAGAAAATAAGGAGAATATAGGAAGTGCCTGTAGAATAAAGAAGAAAAAAGAAATGGCCCATTTTAGTGGTGAGCTATGAGGTATTTTATTTAAGCACCAACTGGACTCAGTGAATAATGTTTAATATTGTATGAAGCAGGAAAAAATAAACAAAAAAAATTTTATCTCCAAATCCAGTGCTATTTCAGTGGTATTTACACTTTAAAACCTTCCCCCCCCCACCCCCGATTTTGTTTACTCTTGTGAATGATCATGCATTTCCAAGAAAACCAGGTGATTCCCACTTATGTTGTGTAAGGGGAAAAAAGGATTATTATATTTAAAAAAAAGTTGGACTGTGTATATTTAAAAATAGGGTCACCAGGAATTTGTGTTTTTACAGTTGTCAATTATGCAATGAATTTTTAAAAAACATTTACTGAAAGATCTTTGCTTCCAGCTTAACTATCATGTCATTTGAAATTCTAGAATAATATAATGATTTTTTAAATTTAGGGATTAAAAGGAAATATTTTCTTGAAAAAATAGTGGGTGAAATATGGAATGGAATGATAGTTTTCTTAGGAAGCATTTGAAATACCCTACCATAACTTCCATATCATAGAATCATAGACACTAAGAACTGAAGAAAGTTACCAATTTAACTTGTATCTTTGTTGTTATTTATTTATTTGTTTTCACTTCTGTCAAAACCTTTGTGATCCATTTTGAAGTTTTCTTGCCTAAAGCTGTTTTGCCATTTCCTTCTCTAGTGTCTGATGACAGATTTAAACACAAGAACATGTTTTCCTGATTCATTTATATCCAGTAAATGACCTAGCTTCCCTTCTGTATCTTAGAAGGAACCATCTCTAAAATATTAACCTAGATTATTAAAGGAACGAGTTCAGTAAATACAATCCAAATGCATGACATTGTATTCTATTGATCTCCAATAATGAACCATGGTTTGACATAAAATCTTATGAAAAGATCCTGAGGATTTTAGTGGACTGCTAAGTCAATATGCATCAGAATTGTAAAGTGGCAGCCAAACAACAACAACAAACAAAACCAACCCCAACATAATTTGCACTAGGATAACTATAGTGCCTAGATTTTAGTAAGTTCCTCTTTAGTCATACCATATGAAGCATATTCTTTTGAACATTGAGTGCTATATTTTAGTAAGGAGGTGTGAGTGGGTACATGAGCAGCTGTGACAAGGAAATCACTTTAAAAGACTGATATATATTAATTTAAGGTAGCCAAGGAATTCAGCTATGTAATTCCTAAATGAAAACTCAAGTCAGCAGTCAACCTTTTATGGAATTTAATTACAAACAGGATGAAGAAAGGTATTAGAGATAGAGAGAGAGAGGGAGAGAGAAAGGGGAGAGAAGGGAATAGGGCTTAAATACCCCTTCTGTTTAGGCTGGGCCAAAAGGCCCAAGCCCTTAGATAGCTGGGGCAAAGAAAGGAGATCAGTCCCTATTACTCACGTGACCAAAATGGAGAAACAGTCTCAGGGGCCTCCACCTCTAGCTTCCTTCAGAGACAGTCCTCAAAGCACCACCTCTCAGAGCAAAAAACCTCTCCAACCAACCACCCCTCAGTCCTCAGACCCCTCTATCTTTAAGGAAACCATCCAAGTTCCCTCCCCTCAGTTCTCACATCTACCAATCACTGTCCATGTCTTCCCTGTGCCAATGGTGGCTCTAGCTTAACCCAGGACCTCCCAGAGGTCTGTGGCTTTGCACATGTCTGTTGAAGGTCATATTCTCAAATAATTAAATCTTGATCCTTTGCTGTAGCCCTTCCTAAATCCTGTTAGGACTGAGTGGGGTGGAAATTGTATTTTCCAAGACCTGGTTCTGTCATTCTCTATTGTATCAATTCTAAAATCAATCATGATTCAAAGAACTTCCTGTTCTATGCTTAAGCATAGGTCAAAGCCCTTTCCATTGTTCAGCAAAAGGTTTCTGTCCTAAAGTAATCTTAAGAAGGGAGGAGGAGGAACCTCCCATGCCAATGGGGTTCACATTCCAATAGAGTTCCCACTATCAATAGGAAATTTTTCAAGTATGAAATTTCCCAATGGTGAAATTTCCAACATTTATAAGTCTAAGAAATTTTAAGGTTTACACAGCAGACAACTAAGATAGTGAGGGGGTTTCCCAACATAATGAATTAGTTATATTAGCTAAAGACACTGGTGACTTTTAGATTTGAGTAGGGTAGTGTTAGGAAGAGATAAGAGGTATCTTCAAATATCTGAAATGATGCCATGTAAGAGGATAATATATTCTGTTTGCTCAGGAGGGCTGAAACAGGATCCATATGAGGGAGTTATAAGAAGGAGGGATAAAACTTCTGCCTAGTATATAGGAAATACAAACAACCAACCAGAGGTATCTTAAAGTTGAATGGATTGCTTCATGTGGTTATGAATTTACTTTATTTGGAGGTGGTCACCCGATGGCTGAATAACCTCTAGTTGTGGTTGCTATAGAGCATTTTCCTGCTCAGGTACATTTTGGAATTAGATGACCTTTTAGGTTCCTTTTAACTCTGACATTCTATGATTCTATGAACCCTTTAATTCTGGTTAGAGTTATGGATAGGAATGTTCCCCTGAGGACCTTAGTATTTCTACTTGGATATGAGAGAAGACAAACCTATTCTTTAGGAAAGTACAAAGTATGGAAAATATAAATTTTACCCAAGCAATTATGTCTTTGAAAATATTTATTGCAATTATATTATTGGAATTATAATACTGGGTAAGATGCCAATATTTAGTGCCATATTTAAATAAGTATGTGAGTTTTAAGACTATTATAGAGAGAAAAATGTCAAGTAACCTCTAGAAGAGCCAAGTTTAGAACCATTAAACATTAGTCAATTCAATGATCTATTTCTGGGTCAATTTTGCTTTTATATCCAAAGAAGATGCCATAGAAATAAAATCCCAAATTCCATAAAGATAAGCCTGACTCATAAGTGCCAAGTCATGCAAGGAACCAATAGTTTATGGAGGTAAATATTTGATCATTGTTTCTTACAACAGGTGATTTAGATGGACCTGGGAGAATTATACTCATTTCTTTATGGAGAAATTTCCATCATTCTGGATATTTCAACAAAACTTTCTTGTGAAAGAACAAAGGATTTTATAGTTAGTAGAAGATCAAATGGAATGGACGGGATTTTTCATGATTTAGTCTAGAGGAAAATTAATCTCATGAGATCATTGGTGTACTTTTTATTTTTTAGAACCATCAACTTAACAAAAAGGATCTTGAAAACCTTATTTTTTTTATCAAATCATCAACTCAATAAGCATATATTAACACTATGTGCCAAGTACTCCCAAACAGACTGGTTATAGTCCACTAATTAATCTTTAAGACTTATTTCTAACCACTCCTCAAAAAAACATCTTATCTCATGCATGGCGGCAGGATAAACAGGGCTTACTTATTCTTCCCAAAACACACCAACAAGGATTACCCAAAAAGACCTTAAGAATCATTGTCAGAGGAGCAGAGGAGCTGTAAAGTGGGGTGCAGCATTGAAGGTGCATGGAATTGGGGCTTTACCAGTCTATAAGGGGGTGAAAGACCAAACGGGAGCTGATCCACCCTCCCCCACTACAACCTACAGAGCCAGAGCCAGGACCAGCACATGCCAAGACGAATGAGCAAGAGGCGCCTCTGGAGTAAGTAGTGGGCACATCTGAGTACTTGGGAGCTGACTAAGACAACAGGGGACTCACCCCTGAAGGCAGCTAGGCAGAAAACCCCAAAATGCGAGAGAGCACAGATCTCAGGTGCCCAAAGCCAGTGTGCCAGCCAGAGCAAGGGAGTGAGTGAGGAGTGCCTCCAGAATGAGCAGGGGGTACTCCTACGTCCTTTAGAATTCTCTAGGACCACAGGGGACCCACCCCAGAAAGCAACTAGACTTGAAAACCAGGAGGGCCAGAGAGTGCAGACCCTGAGCTCCCCTTGGAGGGAGGCACCGAGAAAAGCCTCAAAGAACTGAGGAGAATCGAGAGCCTGCCTCTGCTTATTAACTCCATACACAAAGAACCTGCCTAGCTGAGTCTGATTTCTGACTAAAGAGGGAACTGAAAACATCCATAAAAAAATGGCTAATTGTGCACAGGAGACTCAAAATCCCTCCAAAAAAATCTAAAAAGAAAACCATTACCCTCAAGAATTTTTATGGAGGGGAAAACCCAGGCTACAGAGGAAATATTGGATGAGACTCAAACAAAGGCAAAACTGAAAGAAAAAAAAATAAACGGAAATTGTTCACAAGCCCTGG
This sequence comes from Monodelphis domestica, assembly GCF_027887165.1. Taxonomy (NCBI): domain Eukaryota; kingdom Metazoa; phylum Chordata; class Mammalia; order Didelphimorphia; family Didelphidae; genus Monodelphis; species Monodelphis domestica. The sequence goes on from NC_077228.1 coordinate 328,732,512, forward strand.
AAGAGTTTCAAATGGAGTTTATCATCAAAAAGATGGAAGCCCTCTGGAAAGAGAAATGAGAAATGCTTCAAGGAAAAATGAAGAAATCATAGCTGATGCCAAAAGATTAAAGCAGAAAACCAGTCTTTAAGGACCAGAATTGAGCAACTGGAAACCAATGATCTTGCAAAACAAAAAGAATTAATAAAGTCAAAAGACTGATACAATAGTAGAAAGCATAAAATATCTCACTGACATTGTGACAGATCAGGAAAATGGAGGAAGGAGAGACAATTTGAGAATCATTGGTCTACCTGAAAAGCCAGAAATAAACAGGAACCTTGACACCATACTAAAAGAGATCATCCAAGAAAACTGCCCTAAAGTTCTAGATCAAGGGGGCAAAATTGACATTGAAAGAGTTCATAGAACACCCTCTACACTAAACCCCCCCAAAAACAACTCCCAGAAATGTAATTGCAAAATTCCAGAGCTTTAAAGCTAAGGAGAGAATCCTGCAAGAAGCCAAAAAGAAACTATTCAGATACAAAGGAGCACCAACCAGGATCACACAAGACCTGGCAGCTTCAACACTGAAAGATCGCAAGGCCTGGAACATGATATTCAGAAAGGCAAGAGAACTGGGTCTTCAACCAAGAATCACCTATCCATCAAAACTGACTATAAACTTCCAGGGGAAAGTATGGGCATTCAACAAAATAGAAAATCTCAAAGTATTTGTAAGAAAGAGATGAGAACTAAGTGGAAAGTTTGATATTCAAACACAAAGATCAAGAGAAACATAAAAAGGTAAACATGAAAGAGAGGGGAAAGGAGAAAAATGTTTCACTTCCTTTTTTTTGTTATTTCAAACTCTCTTCTTTAAGGGATACAATTAGATCAAATTATATATATTAAAATATGGGGAAATGTTAATTGTAACTCTCAAAATGTTTTCATTATTATAGTAAATAGAAGAATCATTTATAGGAAAAGATTGGGGCATTTAAGGCTATAAAATGATATGGAGGGAAAAGGGTGAGGGGGAATCAATGATGGTAATAAGAGATACTTAAAGAAATAAAATAAATAGAATAATCTTTGTCACACAAAGATACACATGGGAAGGGGAGGGGAAGAAGAGAGAGGAAGAGAGTGCTAATCGGTGATACCCAAATATTACTCTCAGTGAAATCAATTCTGAGAGGTAAGAGCATCTAGAGCCATTGGGATCTGGAAGTCTATCTTACCTTACAGGATAGGGAAGAAGGGGAAAATAAAGGGAGTGGGGGTAGGGAGCTCAAAAGATTAAAAAAAAGGGGGAGGGAAAGAGAGGGAGGAGAATACTTAAAATACCCTAAATAACAAGAAGGGAACAAAAAGGGAGGGGCCAGAAAGGGAAGCATATCAAGAAAGGGAATAGGGAGGTTGAATAAAAGTAAACTTTAAAAGGATATAGCATAAGAAGAAAGGTCAGAACTAGGACAGAATATCAAAATGCTAGAGAATTCAAAATTGACAATCATAACTTTGAACGTGAATGGGATGAACTCACCCATAAAATATAGACGAATAGGAGAGTGGATTAGAATCCAGAATCCTACCATATGTTGATTACAAGAAACACACATGAGACGTGTAGATATTCACAAGGTCAGAATTAAAGAGTAGAGCAAGACCTATTGGGTCTCAACTGAGAGAAAGAAGGCAGGAGTTCCAATCATGATATCTGACAAAGCCAAAGTAAAAATAGACCTGATTAAAAGGGTTAGGGAAGGTAAATATATCCTGATAAAAGGGAGTATAAATAATGAGGAAAAATGACTAATCAATATGTATGCATCAAATGGTGTTGCACCCAAATTTCTAATGGAGAATTTAATTAATTGGAATTTAAATAATATGATTCTCGAAAATTGACTAGTCAGAGAACAAATCATAGAAACAATAATTTCACTGAAAAAATGACAATGATGAGACATCTTTTCAAATGCTATGAGATGCAGCCAAAGTAATACTCAGGAAAATTTATATCCTTGAATTCACATATTAACATATTAGGAAAGGCAGAGATCAATGAATTGGACATGCAAATCAAAAAACTTGAAAGAGAACAAATTAAAAATCCCCAGAAGAAAAGCAAATTAGAGATTCTAAAAATTAAGGGAGAAATTATTAAAATTGATAGTGATAGAACTATTGAACTAATAAAGAAGACCCGAAGCTGGTATTTTGAAAAAACCAAACAAAATAGACAAAATACTGGTCACTCAAACAAAAAAGAGGAAAGAAGGAAATCAAATTAACAGTATTAGGGACAGGAATGGAGAACTCACTTCCCATGAAGAGGAAACTAAGGCAATTATTAAAAATTATTTTACCCAATTATATGGCAATAAATATGGCAATCTAGGTGATATGGATGAGTATTTACAAATATTTAAATTGCTTGGATTAACAGAAGAAGAAATAGAATTCTTAAATAATCCTATATCAGAAAAAGAAATTGAACAGGCCATCAAAGAACTCCCAAAGAAGAAATTCCCAGAGCCTGATGGATTCACAACTGAATTCTATCAAACATTCAAGGAACAGCTAATCCCAATACTATACAAACTATTTGACATAATAAGCAAAGAGGGAGTTCTACAAAATTCCTTCGATGACACAAATATGGTACTGATCCCAAAGACAAGCAGGCCAAAAACAGAGAAAGAAAACTACAGACATATCTCATTAATGAACATAGATGCAAAAATCTTAAACAGGATACTAGCAAAAAGACTCCAGCAAGTCATCAAGAGGGTTAATCACTTTGATCAGGTAGGATTTATACCAGGAATGCAAGGATGGTTCAATATCAGGAAAGAGGAAAACCATACATATAATTGACCACATAAACAAGCAAACCAACAAAAATCACATGATTATCTCAATAGATGCAGAAAAAAACCTTTGAAAAAATACACCAATTCCTATTGCAAACACTAGAAAGTATAGGAATAAAAGGAATCTTCCTAAAAATAATAAACACTATCTAAAGCCATCAGCCAACATCATCTGCAATGGGGATAAACTAGATGCATTCCCAATAAGATCAGCAGTGAAACAAGGATGCCCCTTATTACCTTTATTATTCAACATTCACTAGAAACACTAATAGTAGCAATTAGAGAAGAAAAAGAAATTGAGGATGTTAAAATCAGCAATGAGGAAACCCAACTATCACTCTTTGCATATGACATGATGGTCTACTTAACAAATCCTAAAGAATAAACTAAAAAGCTAGTGGAAATAATCAACAATCTTAGCAAATTTGCAGGGTACAAAAAAAACACATAAGTGATTAGCATTTCTATATATCTCTAACACATCTCAGCAGCAGTAATTAGAAAGAGAAATTCCATTCAAAATCACCTTAGGCAATATAAAATACTTAGGTATGTAGTTCTGAGGCAAACACAGGAACTATATGAACACAACTACAAAACATTTTACACACAACTAAAACTAGATTTGAGCAATTGGAAAAAAAATTAACTGCTCATGGGTACAAAGAGCCAAAATAATAAAAATGACCATGCTACCTAAACTTATCTAGCAGTTTAGTGCCATACTCATTGAACTTCCAAAAAAACTTTTTTTGTACTGAACTAGAAAAAAACCATAACAAAGTTCATTTGGAAGAACAAAAGATCAAGGATATCCAGGGAAATGTTGAAAAAATAATACAAAGTAAGGTGGCCTTGCAGTCGCAGATCTCAAACTATATTCTTAATGAGTGGTTATCAAAACAATTTGGTACTGGCTAAGAGACAGAAAGCAAGATCAGTGGAATAGACTTAGGGTAAATGAACTTAACAAGATAGTCTATGAGAAGCCCAATGTTCTTAGTTTTGGGGACCAAAACACAGTATTTGATAAATACTGCTGGAAAAATTGGAAGATAGTATGAGAGAGATTAGGATTAGATCAACATCTCACAACCTACACCAAGATAAACTCAGAATGGGTGAATGACCTGAATATAAAGAAGGAAACTATGACCAAATTAGGAGAATATAGAATAGTATACTTGTCAGATCTTTGGGAAAGTAAAGACTTTAAAACCAAACAAGACCTAGAAAAAAATCACAAAATGTAAATTAAACAATCTTGATTACATCAAATTAAAAAGTTTCTGTACAAACAAAACCAATGTAACCAAAATGAGAAGGGAAGCAACAAATTGGGAAATAACCTTCATAAGAAAAACCCCAGACAAAGGTCTAATTACATAAATTTAAAAAGAGCTAAATCAATTGTACCAAAAATCAAGCCATTCTCCGAATGATAAATGGGCAAAGGACATGAATGGGCAATTTTCAATTAAAGAGATCAAAACTATTAATAAGCACATGAAAAAGTGTTCTAAATCTCTTATAATCAGAGAAATGCAAATCAAAACAACGCTGAGGTATCACCTCACACCTAGCAGATTGGCTAACATTACAGCTATGGAAAGTAATGAATGCTGGAGGGGATGTAGCAAAGTTGGGCATTAAATCATTGCTGGTGGAGTTGTGAATTGATCCAACTATTCTGGAGGGCAATTTGGAACTATGTCCAAAGGGCAATAAAAGACTGTCTGCCCTTTGATCCAGTCATAGCACTGTTGGGTTTGTACCTCAAGGAGATAATAAGGAAAAAGACATGTACAAAAATATTTATAGGTGCACTCCTTGTGGTGGCAAAAAATTGGAAAATGAGGGGATGCCCTTCAATTGGGGAATGGCTGAACAAATTGTGATACATATATTAATTAGTACATATAATAAAATAATAATAATAAAATAATATAAAAACCTAATATAATAATATCTTATATAATAATAAATAAAAATAATAATACAAACACTATTCTGTGTTTGCCTAATTTGCTTATAGTTTCCTTCTTTATGTTCAACTCATTCATCCATTCTAAGTTTATCTTGGTGTAGGGTGTAAGATGTTTATCCAAACCTAATCTCTCCCACACTGTCTTCCAGTTTTCCCAGCAATTTTTATTCAAAAAATGGATTTTTGCCCCAAAACTGGGGTCTTTGGATTTGTCATAGACTGTCTTGCTGAGATCAATAACCACAAGTCCATTCTACTGATCCTCCTTTCTGTCTCTTAGCCAATACCAAATTGTTTTGATGACCACTGCTTTATAATATAGTTTGAGATCTGGGACTGCAAATCCTCCTTCCTTAGCATTTTTTTTTCATTATTTCCCTGTATATCCTTGATCTTTTGTTCTTCCAAATGAACTTTGTTATGGTTTTTTCTAGTTCAGTAAAATGTTTTTTTGGAAGTTCAATGGGTATGGCACTAAATAGGTAGATAAGTTTGGGTAGGATGGTCATTTTTATTATATTGGCTCCGTCTATCCATGAGCAGTTAATGTTTTTTGAATTACTCAAATCTAGTTTTAGTTGTGGGAAAACTGTTTTCAATTGTGTTCATATAGTTCCTGTGTTTGTCTCAGCAAATAGATTCCTAAGTATTTTATATTGTCTAAAGTGATTTTGAATGGAATTTCACTTTCTAATTACTGCTGCTGAGATGTGTTAGAGATATATAGAAATGCTGATGACTTGTGTGGGCTTATTTTGTATCCTGCAACTTTGCCAAAATTGTTGATTATTTCCACTAGCTTTTTGGTTGATTCTCTAGGATTTGGTAAGTAGACCATCATGTCATCCACAAAGAGTGATAGCTTGGTTTCCTCATTGCTTATTTTAACATCCTCAATTTCTTTTTCTTCTCTAATTGCTACTATTAGTGTTTCTAGTACAATGTTGAATAATAAGGTGATAAGGAACATCCTTGTTTCACTCTTTATCTTATTGGGAATTAATCTAGTTTATCCCCATTGCAGATGATGTTGGCCAATGGCTTTAGATAGATAGTATTTATTATTTTTAGGAAGGATCCTTCTATTCCTATACTTTCCAGTGTTTTCAATAGGAATAGGTGTTGTATTTTGTCAAAGGCTTTTCCTGCATCTATTGAGATAATCATGTGATTTTTGTTGGTTTGCTTGTTGATATAGTCGATTATGTGAATGGTTTTCCTGATATTGAACCATCCTTGCATTCCTAGTATTAATCCTAACTGATCATCCTTGCATTTCTAGTATAAATCCTAAAGCCTGCCTGGCTTTAGGATCAGTACCATATTTGTGTCATAGAAGGAATTTTGTAGAACTCCCTCTTTGCTTATTATGTCAAATAGTTTGCATAGTATTGGGATTAGCTGTTCATTGAATGTTTGATAGAATTCACTGGTGAATCCATCAGGCCCTGGGGATTTCTTCTTAGGAAGTTCTTTGATGGCCTGTTCAATTTCTTTTTCTGATATCGGATTGTGTAAGAATTCTATTTCTAAGAGACAGAAAGGAGGACTAGTGGAATAGACTTGAGGCAAGTGAGCTCAAAATCCACTATTCGATAAAAACTGCTGGGAAAATTGGAAGACAGTGTGGGAGAGATTAGGTTTGGATCAATACCTCATACCCTACACCAAGATAAATTCAAAATGGGTGAATGACTTGAACATAAAGAAGGGAACTATAAGTAAATTGGGTAAACACAGAATAGGATACATGTCAGACCTTTGGGAAGGGAAAGACTTTAAAAACAAGTAAGACTTAGAAAAAGTCACAAAATGTAAAATAAATAATTTTGAATACATCAAATTAAAAAGCTTTTGTACAAACAAAACCAATGTAACTAAAATCAGAAGGGAAGCAACAAATTGGGAAACAATCTTCATAAAAACCTCTTACAAAGGTTTAATTATTCAAATTTACAAGGAGTTAAATCAATTTTACAAAAAATCTAGCCATTCCCAAATTGATAAATGTGCAAGGGACATGAATAGGCAGTTTTCAGATAAAGAAATCAAAACTATTAATAAGCACATGAAAAAGTGTTCTAAATCTTTCATAATCAGAGAGATGCAAATCAAAACAACTTCACACCTAGAAGATTGGCTAGCATGACAGGAAAGGAAATTAATGAATGCTGGAGGGGTTGTGGCAAATTTGGGACATTAATTCATTGCTGGTGGAGTTGTGAATTGATCCAACCATTCTGGAGGGCAATTTGGAACTATGCCCAAAGGGCGATAAAAGACTGTCCGTCCTTTGATCCAGCCATAGCACTGCTGGGTTTGTACCTCAAGGAGATAATAAGGAAAAAGACTTGTAAAAGAATATTCATAGCTGGGCTCTTTGTGGTGGCCAATATTTGGAAAATGAGGGGATGCCCTTCAATTGGAGAATGGCTGAACAAATTGTGGTATATGTTGGTGATGGAATATTATTGTGCTAAAGAAATAATAAAGTGGAGGAATTATATGGAAACTGGAAGAACCTCCAGTATGTGATGCAGAGCGAATGGAGCAGAACCAGGAAAACATTGTACACAGAAACTGATACACTGTGGTACAATAGAACATAATGGACTTCTCCATTAGTGGCAATGCAATGTCCCTGAACAATCTGGAGGGATCAAGGAGAAAACACACTATCCACAAGCAGAGGACAAACTTTGGGAGTAAAAACACAGAGGAAAAGCAGCTGCTTGACTACAGGGATTGAGGGGACATGTCTGTGGAGAGACTCTAAATGAACACTCTAATGCAAATACCAACAACATGGAAATGGGTTCGAATCAAGAACACATGTGATCCCCAGTGGAATCCTGAGTCGGCTAGTGGAGAGGTGAGGGGGGGGGGGAGAGGTGGAAAAGAAAATGATCTTTGTCTCCAATGAATAATGTTTGGAAATGACCAAATAAAATAATGTTAAAAAAAGAATTTTATTTCTTCTTTTTTAATCTAGGCAATTTATATTTTTGTAAATATTCATCAATATCACCTATATTGGCATATTTATTGCCATATAATTGGGCAAAATAGTTTTTAATGATTGCCTTAATTTCCTCTTCATTGGAAGTGAGTTCTCCCTTTCCATCCCTAATACTGTTAATTTGATTTTCTTCTTTCCTCTTTTTTTTATTAGATTGACCAATATTTTGTCTATTTTGTTTGTTTTTTTCAAAATAACAGCTTCTAGTCTTATTTATAAGTTCAATAATTCTATCACTATCGATTTTATTAATTTCTCCCCTATTTTTTAAAATCTCTAATTTGGTTTTCTTCTGGGAATTTTTAATTTGTTTTCTTTCAAGTTTTTTTCATTTGCATGTTCAATTCATTGATCTCTGCCCTCCCTAATTTGTTAATATATGAACTAAAGGATATAAATTTTCCCCTGAATACTGCTTTGGCTGCATCCCATGGTGTTTGAAAGGATGTTTCATCATTGTCATTTTCTTCAATGAAATTATTTATTGTTTATATGATTTGTTCTCTAACTAGTCAATTTTTGAGAATCATATTATTTAGTTTCCAATTAGTTTTTTTAATTTAGCTCTCCTTGTAAACTTATTGATCATTATTTTTATTGCCTTATGATCTGAAAAGGTTGCATTTATTATTTATGCTTTTCTGCAGTTGTATGCCATGTCTTTATGACCTAGTATATGTTTAATCTTTGTGAATGTGCCATGTGCTGCTGAAAAGAAGGTGTATTCCTTTTTGTCCCTATTTATTTTTCTCCATATATCTACTAATTCTAAATTTTCTAAGATTTCATTCACCTCTTTTACCTCTTTCTTATTTATTTTTTGATTTGATATATCTAAATTTGATAGTGATAGGTTCAGGTCTCCCACTAGTATCAATTTACTATTTCCTCCTTCAATTCTACTAGTTTATCCATTAGAAATTTGGATGCTATACCATTTGGTGCATACATATTGATTAGTGATATTTCCTCATTATTTATACTCCCTTTTATCAGTATATATTTACCTTACCTAACCCTTTTAATCAGGTCTATTTTTGCCTTGGCTTTGTCAGATATCATGATTGCAACTCCTGCCTTCTTTCTATCAGTTAAGGCCCAGAAGGTCTTACTCCATCCTCTAATTCTAACCTTGTGAGTATCAACCCGCCTCATATGTGTTTCTTGAAGACAACATATGTTAGGGTTTTGGGTTCTAATCCAATCTGCTATTTGTCTACGTTTTATGGGTGAGTTCATCCCATTCTTGTTCAAAGTTATGATTGTCACTTTTGAATTCCCTAGCAATTGGATATCCTGTCCTGGTTCTGACCTTTCTTCTTGTGCTATGTCCTTTTAGTCTGTGTTTTACTTTTAGTCCATTCCAGTATTCCCTTTTCTTGATATGCTTCCCTTTCTGGCCCCTCCCTTTTTCTTCCCTTCTTGTTGTTTAGGGTCTGTTAAATACCCTCCTCCCTCTCTTTCCATCCCCTTTTTTATTTTTTGAGCTTCCTACCACTACCTCCCCCTTACTTTCCCCTTGTTCCTTATCCTGTAGGATAAGGTAGAGTTTAAGATTCCAATGGGTCTAGATGTTCTTCCCTCTCAGAACTGATTTCACTGAGAGTAATATTTGATTATCACTTATTAGCACTCTCTTCCTCTTCCTCTTATAAGAGTATTCTTTCCCTCCTCTTCTCATGTGTATCTTTGTGTGACAGAGATTATTCTTTATTTTATTTTTTTAAGTATCTCTTAGTATCATTGTGGAAAGAAAATAAGATTGACAGTTTGAGGGGTAAGTGGCCAACTGGGAGTGGCAGTGGGGTCTTGTGACTAGCACTTCCTTCCTGCTGGGAGTGGCAGTTGGGTCTTGTGACTAACAGTTCTTTCATGCTGTGTGGGACTGGCTTCCGGGTGTTGGAGAAGAAAGGAGCTTGTTCAGCTCAGTATGGAGTGGCATGCTCTTCTTGGTTCAGCTGGAAGATTGAGACCCAGTCGCTTCTGAAGGTTAGACCTGTTCTTATTTGCTTTCTATCTACTGCTAAGATTCTGAAGTATACAAAACTGGACTGATATAGAGGAGACAGAAGTGGGAAAACCCTCTGCCAGCCTCTAAGGCCTGGCCCTATACTCTGAAGCTAAGGAAAAACTCCAATTCCAACTGGATTATTAAACTTTATATTATTTGAATTCGCAGTCAGATAAGTGGACTATCTTTTCTCGTCATAGAGGGAGCTGAAAATCAGTTCAGTCATCAAGGAAATAAAAGATCTTATTGGACCCCTGCTGTTTCCTCTCAGCAGGGGGCATCTCCCTCCTTTGCCTCTCTAAGCAATATACCCTCTCTCCCCGAAACTCCTCCTTACCCCCATACAAACCTCCCATTCTCTCCCATTTTCCCAATAATCCTATATCCTTTCCCAATAAATATTACACCATCGATCCCCCTTCATCCTTTTTCCCCTCATCATTTTATAGCCTTTAATGACCCAATCTTTTCTTATGAATGATTCTTCTATTTACTATAATAACAAAAACATTTTTGAGAGTTACAAATAACATTTTCCCCATATATTAATTATGTCATTTGATCTAATTTCAGCCCTTAAGGAAGAGAGTTTGAATTAAAAAATAAAATAAAATAAAGAGAAACAAGAAGCATTTTTTTTCCTTTTTCCTTTCTTTCATTATTACCTTTTCTGTTTCTCTTGATCTTTGTGTTTGGATGCCAAACATTCTGGTCTTTTCCTTACAAATACTTGGAAATCTTTTATTTTGTTGAATGCCCATACTTTCCCCTGGAAGTATATTGTCAGTTTTGATGGATTAGTGATTCTTGGTTGAAGACCCAGTTCTCTTTTCTTTCTGAATATCATGTTCCAGGACTTGCAGTTCTTCACTGTGGAAGCTGCTAGGTCTTGTGTGATCCTGGTTGGTGCTCCTTTGTATCTGAATAGTTTCTTTTTGGCTTCTTGCAGGATTCTCTCCTTAGGTTGAAAGCTCTGGAATTTTGCAATTACATTTCTGGGAGTTTTTTTTTTGGGGGGGGGGTTAGTGTAGAGGGTGTTCTATGCACTATTTCAATATTAACTTCCCCCCTTGTTCAAGAATTTCAGGGCAGTTTTGTTGGATGAACTCTTGTAGTATGGTGTCAAGGTTCCTGTTTCTGTCTGGCTTTTCAGGTAGACCAATGATTCTTAAATTGTCTCTCCTTCCTCTGTTTTACTGATCTGTCATATTGTCAGTGAGATATTTTATGCTTTCTTCTATTGTATCAGTCTTTTGACTTTGCTTTATTAATTCTTTTTGTTTTGCAAGATCATTGGTTTCCAGTTGCTCAATTCTGTACCTTAAGGCCTGGTTTTCTGCTTTAATCTTTTGGCATTCAGCTGTAATTTTTTGGTTCTCTAATATAATTTGTTGATTTTCTTTTTGAACTATTTCCCACTTCTCTTTCCAAAGGGCTTCCATCTTTCTGATGATAAGCTCCATTTGAGACCTTTCCAGGGCTTGTGGTGTGAAATGGAAATCACTTTAAAAGACTTATATATATATATATTAATTTAAGGTTGCCAAGGAATTCAGCTATGTAATTCCTAAATGAAAACTCAAATCAGCCGTCAGCCTTTTATAGAGTTTAATTACAAACAGGAGGAAGAAAGGAATTAGAGAGAGAGAGAGAGAGAGAGAGAGAGAGAGAGAGAGAGAGAGAGAGAGAGAGAGAGAGCGAAAAGGGGAGAGAAGGGAATAGGGCTTAAATACCCCTTCTGTTTAGGCTGGGCCAAAAGGCCCAAGCCCTTAGATAGCTGGGGCAAAGAAAAGAGATCAGTCCCTATTACTCATGTGACCAAAATGGAGAAACAGTCTCAAAGGCCCCCACTTTCAGCTTCCTTCAGAGCAAGCTTCTCAGAGCACACTCCAACCACTCAGACAAACTCCTCCACCAACCACCCTGAGTCTTCAGACCCCTCTATCTTTAAGGAAACCATCCAAATTCCCTCCCCTCAGTTCTCACATCTACCAATCACTGTCCATCAATTTCCCTGTGCCAATGGAGGCTCTAGCTTAACCCAGGACCGCCCAGAGGTCTCTGGCTTTGCACATGTCTGTTGAAGGTCATATTTTCAAATAATTAAATCTTTGATCCTTTGCTACAGCCCTTCCTAAATCCTGTTAGGACTGAGTAGGGTGGAGATTGATTCCAAGTATCTCCATTGTATCAATTCTAAAATCAATCATGACTCAAAGAAATTCCTGTTCTATGCTTAAGCATAGGTCAAAGTCCTTTCCATTGTTCAGCAAAAGGTTTCTGTCCTAAAGTAATCTTAAGAAGGGAGGAGGAGGAACCTCCCATGCCAATGGAGTTCACTTTCCAATAGACTATCAGTAAGAAATTTTCCAAGTATGAAATTTCCCAATGGTGAAATTTCCAACATTTATAAGTCTAAGGAATTTTAAGGTTTACAGTGGACAATATTTTTTTTTGCCTTTGTTTGAGTTTCATCCACTATTTCCTCTGTAGCCTGGATTTTTCCTCCATAAAAATTTTCAAGGGTGGCAGCTTTCTTTTTTGATTTCTTTGTAGGATTTTGAGGCTCCTGTGCATAGTTAACCATTTTTCTGTATGTTTTCAGTTCCCTCTTTAGTCAGAAATCAGATTCTGCTGGGAGATTTTTTTGTGTATGGAGTTAATGAGCAGGCTCTTGATTCTTCACAGTCCTTTGCGGCTTTTCTTGGTGCCTCTCCAGGGGGTGCTCAGTGTCTGTGCTCTCTTGCATGCCTGTTTTTCCCGGTTGAGTTGCTTTCGGGGGTGTGTCCCCTTCAGTCCTAGTCAGTTCCCAAGGACATAAAAATGCTCCCTGTTCATTCCAGAGGCACTCTTGGCTCACTCCCTGACTCCGAAGGGCGTGCTGTCTCTGGGCACCTGAGTTCTGTGCTGTCTCACGTGTTGAAGTTTTCTGCATAGCTGCCTTCGGGGGTGGGGGGTCCCCTGCTGTCCTAGTTAGCTCTCAAGGGAGCAGAAGTGCCCTCCCCTCCCTTCAGAGGCTTCCCTTGCTTATTTGTCTCGGCATGCACTGGCCCTGGCTCTGTCCCTGTAGGTGGGGGTGGGGGAGAGTGGATCTGCTCACATTTGGGTGGGAGCTCTTTCACCCTCTTATAGGCTGGTAAAGCCCTGATCCCACCCACCTTTAATTCTGTGCCCCACTTTACTGCTCCTCCGCTCCACTGATAAAGATTCTTAAGGTCTTTTGGGGTGATCCTTCTCGGTGTATGCTGGGGAGTGTAAGTAAGCCATGTTTAGCTGGCCACCATGCTTACTCAGAACTTGTGAAAGGACTTTTTGCAATGGTCACAGCTGTATCTATAAAACTGATGATTTATTAAACACATTAAATGAAGTTTAACACTTTCCTCAAAATCAAACATATTTTCACAAATTCACCACTGCCATTTCCCTTGTGATGGGCTTTTTGGAGGGGACTGAAGAAAAGGCATAATTGTTGAAAGACCCCTCCGGTTAACAGGGCTACTCATCAATGTCTTAGAAGAGGATGGCAAAGGTTCCTCTTCTCCAGCATCTTGCTCATAAAAATAAGTGTGTCCACAATGATATTCAGTCACATGAGTCATATTAGGCTCTTTCCTCCGTAACTACTTTTTTGCATGTCTGACACCAAAAAGAAAGCTATTTAAATATGCCCTTCCATGAAACCAGCTCATGTGCAAACACATAACACCTACATCTTCAGACACCTTCCCACAGACTACTCATTTATGGCATGTTGTATTAGCTGAGAACACATGCTTTTCTGCTGTATCTTCACTTAGGAACTTTTGCTGGCATTCACAAAATCAGACACATTTATTTTGTTTTGTGTGTACTACACTTTCGTTATTTTGATCCTCCAATTTTTTCTTTCTCTTTGGACTTCCTCTTTGGAATAGTGCTACATGCTTGTGACCTTGAATCTTTATTGGATAGTGTCCTTTTAAGTGATGAAAATGTTTAATGCTCAAGTAGGAGGTGCAAATCAGAGGAAGGTCTGTTGCCTTCACTGATGTGATAATACAAGATGGATTCTTAAATTGAGGACATGACTCGGAATTTGTATCCCAAATTCTGCTTGTGATTATTGGTACTGTTCTCATCCACAGAGATTTTTAAAAATTGGATAACAACCTCTTGCTTTGAATCTCTCTGCAACCTGGAAGACACTCTTCTCAGCTACTTCTACAGTGTCAACATTTCAACAATGGACTCTGAAATGGGTTGTGAGCTCCATGTGAGAACATAATGTTTTGTGGCAGACCATGCATTTCATTTGAAAGGGGCCTGATTTACAGAGAGATATGAAAAATTTCTTTGAAAAAGATGGAAATGTCATATGACATATTTCTTTGTCAACTCCCAGTTTAAAACTCTGAAGAAAATGATTTTTCCAGACATATGCCTCAAACATTAATTCCTGATGCTAAAAAAGAAGGAAGTAATTTGGACATGCAAAGCACCAAATAAGGCAGGGATTGAAGATTGGTTTTATGTCCATAAACTATAGTTGCCTTAGCAAAAAGATGATCACTATATTGCTGTTGAGTAGCAAATTCTTCATAACATATTACACATGCAAAGGGCTTGGTGAGAGGTCCATGCAATGTAATTGTTGGATCACATGGAGAAAGAGTAAACCTTTTCAAATGACCTAAGAGAAGTTCTCCATTGTCAAACTCCTTGTTACAACCCATTATGGGGCATGAAATAGGTTTTTTGGATATTGGCATTTGGCCTTTTTTCAAATTGAACCTCTTCTTCCAGAAGTAATTGTACCTGTTTTGACTCCTGACATTTTTAGCCATTGGTCCACACACAATCTTGCTGTTTCTGTGTCACAATGGTCTCAAATAAATTCCAATTCTTCTAATCCATGAGCATGTTGAAAATCCATTTTTTCACAGAAAGTTTTATTCTTCTCTTCTTTCTGCTGTTTCTCTCTCTCCACATGGCTAGAAAAGCCACTTAAAGCAACTATCCTTCTTGTGATCAACATAGTCTTTACTTTTCACTTTTTCATCAATATGAGAAGTGCTAGGTCCTTCATCATCACTATTAACAAAATCAGTGTATTCAAGGACAGATCTCAATGGTCCTTCTTCAAGTTACAAGGATTGTGTGACTGGTTGTAGAGGAGCCCAGTGCTCATACATGTACTCCAGCAAATATACTAACAAATTGAATGTAATCTTCAGTGTCTTCCTTTGGTGACTCAGTCTCAGAGTCAGTGGAGGATAATTCCATTATCTTGGACCTTGACTTTTCCTCTGACATCTTCCTATAGCAGTGATCACTGTTCCTGTTACTAATAGAGTGGCTGCAGGTGTCATCACTGCTGAGGCTGCCAACATTGCTGGGGTTTCCCTGGCAGCCAGAGTTTGGGTTTTCTCATAAGAAAATATTTATGAGGCATTTTACAAATCTTTAAATGCAATATAAATTCTAGTTTTTGGCCTTTTACAATTCATAATTCTAACTATGCTTCCCAAAATTGATTAAATACATGCTTATGTATATATATATATACACACACACACATATATATATATATATTCAACTTGATGATTCCCAAATTACAAAATAATGTCACTGATCATACTTTCCTGCCCTTTTTCCCAAACTGTGAAATTTTAGAATGATAAAAGATTAAAAAACATATTTTCAGATAACCTGACTTTGAGCTTAACTTCTTTGAGAAGACTAGATATAATCCTAGAAGTAGCTATCAAACTAATTATACTTTTTGTTGACAAACCCTTAGAAACATTTTCTCTTGATGTTTTATGTAAACTTACCTGTAAGGAAGGTAACAAAGCTCTTTTAGCTCTACATTATATATGAGGGAATTGACATGGAGCAGTCACTTGCCCTAAGTCATCCAATTAGAAAGAGTAAGAACATATACCAGTGAGAGGGCTCTGTATGCCCTTTTTGGTACCCATGCCATAGGTTCACCATCACTGGCCTAGAAAAATCTAGGCCTTCTGACTTGAAATTATATGTTGCTTCTGTCAAAAATATGATTTCCACATGCAATCTTTTCCACATTTCCAGCAATAATTGGGTTCATATTTGTATGCTTACTTTTTCTCTCTCTCTACATTAACATCCAGAGGAACTATCTCCTTTGCTGCTAGTTTTTAGTTCTCTTAAATAAAAATAAATTTGTCTGAATATAATACAATTTTTGATATGTAGAATGTATCAGTACTGTTTAATTTGTTACTTGTATCTTTAAATGCAATGAATTTTAAAAAATCCAATAGAAATATATACTATAATAATCCACTTGTTTTCTGGCATAAGTATTTGATAGAGCTGAAAAGTAGTGAAATAGTTCCATTAAACTTTTTCTTTGCACTTTATTAAAGACTTTTTGGGTCTTTGACTCATTTCAGGAAATTTCTTTAGAGTTAGTATATTCTGTCTTTAAAATGACATGTACTTTGCGGGAATTTATTGATCTTTGGCCATTGGTTTTCCACACCAAAGAGTAAATTATACACAATTTACAATGTAACTATATTGTCCAAAGTTATCTTTTACAACCATGCATATACAAAGGAAGAACATGGCCTAATTTCATCAAATAAAATCCATTGTCTTGTTACTGGGGCATTCATATAAAAGTAACTATTATCTTTAAGGGAAATTTATATTTTTAAATCACAACGGGATAAAAATGAAGGTAAACTTCATAGTACAATAAATTAGTCTGTACCTAAGAAAAATTAGATATCACTGAATCACACATATTCATGTAGGTAAGAAGTTTGTTTACAGGAAGTAAATTCTCTATTTCATGTAGGAGATGTATTACAACTATTAATGGTCTGTGCAATCATAATCCCCAGGCGTCTTATTTACTAGCTGTCTAAATGATTAGGTTGATTAAAAACAAATGTACTGTAGAATTAACATGTATTTATGCCATGTTAGAGGGATTTATGATATTATTAATATGAGATTATAGATTCTCATATTTGAATATAAAAGGAAAAATTATAAACACAAATATAGGATGAATTAAGATCATATCTTATATTATGATAATAAGAAATTTGTATATTTATATTTTGCATTAAGGTTTATAAAGTCCATTCATACATTATTTCTTTTGATTATCATGTAACCTAATGAAGTGGATGGGGCAGGTGTTATTTTATTCCCTCCTAAGACTTCCCATTTCTATTAATGCCATGTTTAAGTCATCCTTTAGGGTGCTGCTGTTGCTATTCAGTCATTTTCACCCCTAACTCTTTGAACCCCATTTGAAGTTTTCTTGGCAAAGACACTAGAGTATTTTCTACTTCCTTCTCCATCTCATTTTACAGATGAGGAACTGAAGCAAATGATTAAGTGACTTGCCTAGAGTCACACAGCTAGTAAATGTTTGAAGCCAGATTTGAACTCAGGAAAAATCATCTTCCTCACTTCAGGATCAGCATTCTATCCAGTGTATTACCCATCTAACTCTCTATCTTACTCTCTCTGTCTCTTTCCCTCTCTCACTACAGAAACAGATCTCTATCTATTTGTCTGTCTATCCACCTATCTATGTCATTTTACTATTCAAAATTCTTCAGTGCCTCACTGTTGCCTAAAAATCAAAGTACAAACTTCGGACCTAAGTATTCAAAAACATTAAAATCTTGAACAATACTACATTTATAAATTTACTTCATTCTAGTCCTCTGCATGCTTTCTAAATTTCAGCCAAACTTAAATTTGTCCCAAAAATATATCTCAAAAATACTTAATTTTGTGCATTCTATTCTCTCTTACTTTAATACCCTCTCATTAAGTCTGCTTGTTGAAATCTTATCCTTCCTTTAAAGCCCAATATATTTTAACTCCTCTGGCCAATGAATTAATCAGTCAACAAACATTTGTTGAGCATTTACTATGTGCCAGATGTTGTACTTAGTAGTGAGGGTATACATATAAGTAAAAAAGCTTTGTTGCCAAGGAACTTATATTCTGATGGAAAAGATAGAATAAAAAGAACTTTAAATGTTCATAGGGAAGAAGATACCCAATGTATGGATATGATGATACAACATGGCCTGGTTATAAATAAAGAGATGGCTGGTTTAGGGACCCTCAATAAATGCAAGTACTAGATGAGCTCTCTAATAAGAGATGGGGCAAAGGCAGAGAAAACGTCCAAGGTGTAAATTTCAGGGCTGAAGCAACCTAACAAGATGAAGATATTTGGGGATTATGGTAGAGAAACAGGGAGGAGTGCAGCCTGATGGGAAAAATGAAAACTTCCATGATTCTTAAAGTTAATAATGACCCTTCCTTCCACAAGATGCCCCAATTTTTTTGTACTACCTCTGTATTAATTGTTTTGTATGTATCTGTATATGTGTCATTCATATATCATACTAGACTATAGGATACAGGGGGGCTGTGACTCCTTTTTTTAGCTTTGTCTTTAATCTAGCAACTAACAGTTTTTCAAATAGCATCTCACAGAACAAATGAATATTGCAAGGAGTTCCTCCAATAAGTCAGCTGAACTAGAGAACTAATGTCCCTTATAAACCTAATATCAAAATTATTCTATCAATACCAATTAGGAGAAGAGAAGCATTAAGTTTAAAAGCATATCTTATATCATTACATAAATACTCAGAGATGCAGTGTGGTATAGTGAATACAAAGCTGGCCTTTGTATCAGAAAAAACTGTGTTCATTTCCTTTCTCTGACTCATTAATCTATGAACAAGCATTTATTAATTTCATATGTGCTAAACAAAAGTATACACATATACACAGGCTGTGTGAACATGGACTAGTCACAATTTCTCAGTGTTCCAGACAGTATTTAAAAACAATTATCTGTAGAGAGGGAGTTGATCTGAATAGAGAGAGCAGATTCTTCACCAGGAGTTACCTGAGTTCTAATGAAATATAAGTTTATTAAAAAAAATTTTAAACATCAACAAAACTTAGCTGTATCTGTATTCTAATTGATGGGAGTATATAAATGTTTGAAACTCCTCTATATCCTCTTATCCTAAGCATGTATGTATATACATACACATATACAAATATACCTGTGTTTATATATATATGCAAGTCTATCTGTGTATGTGTTTGTCATGTTTTATATATATATCACTCATGTTATAGTTCTGTAGCTTTAAAACTTAACTTAAAATACAAATCTTCCTGACGCAGAAAAGCACTTCAATGATCCCATTGCAATTCCAATAATTTTTACTAAACTGATGATTTTTTAATAGCTACTATGTAAGTTTAGACTCAAAAAATATTTTAAGATCTTAGTTTAGAGAAGAATTCTCAAGGTTTTATATTAAGGACACCTAAAGCTTGATTGTTTCCATTATTAGTAGAGTGACATTCTGATCATCCATTGAGAAAAAGAAAAGAAAGTAATGATTTTCAGAGGTAAAGTTGAAAACATCAAAATTTCAATAAAGAGATGATAAAACAGCTTAAAAAAAACACAGTCAGGAAAATGGGGAATATTCCCAAAGAGTCAATCTCTTCAACAAAAGAGCAAAAATAAAGGTTTAGTCAGTTGGAAGTAAGAGACAATTGTCTTTGCCACAGCCAAGTGGATGTTTTCTCTATATATTAAAACAATCTTGATGTTGTGATTAATCCTAAATCAGTTTGTTTCTCTTGGCTCTGACAAATGCTGAGAAAGTTTGTAAAGGAGCATATTTGTAACAATTGAAATCTGACTTGCAGACAGTTGTTACTTGTTTCTTTAAAACCTGAAAGCCTTATTGTCTTTCCAAAAGTGTTTTAAAGTCAATCTCAGACTTACTTATATCCAAAATACTTATTTCATCTAAAGAAATTTCTAACCCAGACCAACCTTCCAGGCTACCACCTAGATGATCTATCCCTCCCTCCTAGCTATTACAACTTAACATCCCCACTTTCTCCCTCCTTTTATTCCATTTCCCCCCTGTTTTCCCTGATTATTTTTGTATTCTGGTACTGGTCCCTGAGGTCTAGATTAGTAATAGGGAAAAGGAGGAAAGAGAAAACCTTGAAAATTATTTTCTCTTTATAGTACAAGAAAAAGGAATATTAATTTGAATTTGGACTTGGAAAATTGAATTTCAAATACTGGCTTCTTTTATTTACTACCTCTAGGACCTTTGACATCACTCAAAATCTCTGACATTTACTTTATTCATCTATAAATTAAAGGAAGTTAATTGTCTAAGTTCTAAGGTCTCTTCCAATTCTAAATCTTGTAACCATACCTGACACTAGTTTGCATGCCTCAGGATGAGTTTGGTAGACATCATCTCCAACCCTTGCCTATAATTTCATGTTAAAGGTTTCCTTTTCCAAGTTTGGGTTGTACCTCAAACGTTTTTAAAGCACAAAAGAAAATTTAAAAAATGTAGACGGGAACTCACTCAGCTATAATACTTTTGTTACCATTTTGTTAAGTGATAAATGACGACTAACTACATCTATGTATAGATATTATATATATATATATATATATTTATAGAGAAAAATAGATGTGAACACATTCAAAACACATGAATAACTATTTATTGTACATTAACTAGGAAGAGAGACATAAGGTAAGTCCCGAAGGGAGACTGGAGATACACTTTAGAACTTCAAATGAATTTTCTATAGAATATTGTTATACTTGATAATAAATATAATATAGTAAAAGGGGCACTCTACTTGGTTTCAGAGTATAGGAATCTAACACTTTTGGGTTTTGTGACTTTTGGCAAAACATTTAATTTTGCTAGATTTTGGAGGACAATTATTATAGTACTGTACCTGAAGTGATATTCTGAGTTATATTACTATATGAATTAGAGTCAATATATGAATTGTAACATACCTGGTAAAGACATATTATGAGTTAAATAGAATTTTGTGGGCTGTCCTTAGGTAAAGTTCCCATTTATAATATTCTTAGTATCCTTAAAGACTCAGATCAAGTGCCATTTTCTAAATTAAGCATTTACGTGTCTCCTTTGCTGGTGATGCCATCTTCTATATTCCTCTAATTATCTTAAATCTATTTTGTATATATATATATATATATATATACATAACCATATATATAACCATATAACTTATATAACCATATAAGACTTGTATGGACCACCTACAGTGTGGCAACTTACATTTATTATATAGAGTCCATGGACTCATTCTCTTGAGTTAACTTGATTACTCTAATCTATCCTCTCATTGGCATCTATATCCCAAGAGAATGATCACTGTGGCATCTTTATATGCAAACTCACTCAGGGTATTAGGAAACATGCTATCATGGGGAATGCATTCCCCATATTCACCATTGTTTTTCTAAAGATCCCACCGGTAGACTTCCATTTATATAAACCACTCTTCTAATGATGATATTTTTAGATAACCATGGACTTAGGAATTTGCCAAAATAGATCATAATAACACCATAGTAATTCATATGTTATAGGAAATGAAAGAATAATATATTAGTGTGTAATCCACAAACAAATCTGGACAATATTCAACTCTTCCACTGATTTACTAGTTGTCTGAATTTGAGAGTGGTTACATACTCACATGGTAATACATGGAATGAGGTAAATTCTTTGGCCTGAGAGTAATTCACAATTTTCGATGACATTGGCTCACTTAATATATCTGCACTACGTGAAGCTGCTTCTCTGCCTACTGGTGCCCTGGTGATTCTCAGCAGACTCTACTGGGCAAACTGGCCAAATTCTAAAGTTCTATCAACTGAAAAAGATTTCACAAGCTCTGAAAATATTATGCCCTTTATAAAAGCACTGTGTGTATTATACTTTTAATTTAGTTACAAGATATCTATAAGCTAGAGAAGTAAAAAGCTCATCAAACTCTCTTTAGACAATACAGACTAGCTCAGCCAGTTATTCACTCACTAAAATGTTGCACCTTTCAATCGGTCTATAGAAAATGAAAAATCACTGCAAATCAGCTGAGGTTAACTCACTGGACAAGGCAAACAAGCACAGTCAGCTATTCACCCATTAGGATGCTGTTTTAACTCATCAGTTTGTAGCAAATAGAGCCCTGAGAGAATTAACTTCAGCACTTTTATATTGCCTTTGCTTTTCCCTATCAAACCCAATCAGGATTCTTGTAATTGAAACCTTCAGCCTGCAGACCATTCTTCCTCTTCTTTATAATATGATGGAGATGGACCTTTTAATCCCTACAATTTTTTTAAATTTTTAATTCATGGAATGTTCAGTCTTCTAACACCACTACTTCACTTATTAAAATCACAGTCTCTTGATACCCAATGACTCATCTTGGGACAAAAACTGATCAAATATCTCCTTTGAAATCAATACTTTTTATTTTATTTAATCATCCTTCAGTTGAAAAATAGTTGTTTGATTGGTCTCCTTTGGTGGAATACAAATTTCTTGAAGGTATGTGCTTTCTCACTTCTGTCTTTGAATCTTTTGTGCCAAATGCAGCATCTAGCCCATAACATATGTTCATTAATTATGGATTTGCTGATTCTACCTTGTTTCTGTGGAAGCACATTTTCAAAGTTTTGACTTTTAAGATATTTGGGGAATAAAATTTGCTCAAAGGTGGCAGACTTCATTTATTCTTTGCAAAGAAAGTTTTTGCTATTCAGTCATTTGAGTTGTGTCTGACTCTTTGTGACCCCATTTGGTGTTCTCTTAGCAAAAATAATGAAATGGTTTCCCATTTCCTTCTCCCACTCATTTTACAGGTGGGACAAAGAGGGTTAAGGGACACACCAAGTGTTATTCACCTGTTAAACATCTGAAACTGATTTTGAACTCAGGCCTTCCTAAGTCTACGCCTGCAACTTTATCCACTCAGCTACCAAGTTGACCATCGAAGAAAAAACACTTGACAAAATGGGAGCAATGAGATTTTCTCAGAAATTTTGGTAGAAAGTCCTCTTCCTGTCTTCTTGAATTAGCATTGAATTTCTCTATTTCAGCAAATACATCTGAGTAAATGTCCTTTATTCTCTATATTGGTACTAGGTACTCTGTGGAATAGGAAGAATTATAAAAAACAAAACAAAACTTTATTCCTTCTCTAAGGGCCTTATAAGTTCTTTTATGGAACAGGATTTATAAGCTTACTATCAGAGATTATAGGATTTGTAAACTACTGCAATTCTTCCTTTACAGAACATATCAGGCTACCATAAAGCAGCTTAGCTTCTACTCCAGAATTATCTATAAGAATAGGATCCTGGAGTCAAAAGCATATAAATTAAGAAGTGCAAACTTCTCAACAAATTATGCCAAGAATCAACCTTTTTATTTTTTAAAAATTTATTTATTTAAATATTTTTCCGTGTTTATAGAATGCATGTTCTTTTCTTCCCCTCCCCACTCCTAGAGCCAACAAGCAATTCCACTGGGTTGCACAAATGTCATCACTTGATACCTATTTCCATATTATTCATTTTTGCTATAAAGCAAAGAATCAACCTTTGTTGTTTTGTTTGTCAAGAGTTTTTATATTTCTTGGCTTTTTTTATCATGCCCACAAAATCTTTTTAGACATGTGGCAGTTACTCTAGTTATCCAAATTTTATTTTTTTACATAATATATATTCTTTTGTTCTATTTCCATAGGGTGATGTGTGCTGTCATTAAGTGTAGATTTCTAAGACCTGCTTTCCCTCTTCCTTAACTCCAACATTTCCTAGGACAAAAAGGAAAAGTGAAAATAAAGCAGAGAGATAAAAGAATTGAGAGAAAGAGAGGAAGAATAGAAGAAAGCAATACACAAGAGGACAGAGCAGAAAAAAGTGGTGTAAAGTGAGAGCAAAGTAAAGAAGAGAATTAGAGAAGGACAGGATAAGAATATCCCATGTTATAATTTATATCTTGGTTATTAGAACTTTAATGGTGCCTTCACTTTATGTACCTTTAACATTGCAACTTCCAATCCAGCTATTTCTGTAGAATGTATCCCTATTGATTCTTATACTGAAGACCACCTTAGTGAGAACGTACATAAATGGATTATCAGAGAACTACAGATTAAGACCTAGAATAAACTTTAGATTTCTGTTAGGTCCAATTTCTTACTCTTACTGATGAAGAAATTGAATGCAAAATGTGGTTAAGTGATTTGCCCAAGGTGACATAGGCAGTATGTAATTAGAATCTGTTACCCTAAAAACTTCCATCCAGAGCAAAACTACAATTCCCAGCACCCTACTCAATTCCTGTAGTTACATGCTGATGTAGACAGAATATAAATTAGGTGTAGTTCCTTCTCCCAGTCTCTTTCTTTCCTGTCGTGGTTTTGGTGGAATGGGGATTTTTAAGCAGGTAGAAAAACTTAGTGTCATGTGGTTCTGTTTTGTCAGATAAACTTTATAAAAATAATACTTGAAATATTGGACATTAATTTAAATCTTACAGCAGTAAGTATCTGAGAAGGGATTCAAATCCAGGTCATCCTAATTGTAGGTATAGTTGTCCACCCTCTTCTTCATATTATTTTTGTTTCTTATTGTAGATTTGTCATTAAGGAGAATTCACAGATTAAACTTAAGCAGTAATTATGTAATGCAAGATATTTTTCCTACCATAGGAATGTCTGTGAGGTGAGAGGATATTTTCAGGAGATCTTGATAACTGCCAGACTCAGCAAGCTATTTGATCGGCATCCATATAATTAATGGGAATAAATGTGGGGAACAGGAATGAGTTTCAGATAATGTTATAATTATGACCTAGATTCCAGTCTGGAATATACTACTAACTGTCTATGTGATCTTGGGAATATCACCTTATCTAAATTTTGTTTTTGGTATCTGCAAGATGAGAGACTTCTATGAGGAAATCTAAGACATGATATTCTAATCTATGTTTTATCTCTAGGTCAACTGAATTGTTCTCATTTACCCATTCAGTTGGAGAAGTCTTCAAAGCTTAGAGTACACATCCTCCATAACTAGCTAACAGGTTTGATGTCTGATAGTTTACCCCTAACCTGATTTATTCTGTCTGCCAAGATGGTTTTACCAGGTTGTGGATTCTTGGAGACAAAGGTGAGAGAGATCAGTAAGAAGTAAACATCAAAGGTGGATGAACAGCCTTGAAAATTGCTTGGTAAACCCATTATACTCAGATGAGACAAAATTCTTACCCTCAGGGAACTTCCAAACTAGAAGAAAGATAAAATTAAAAAAAGAAAACTAATATGCATATCCCATGAATGCACTAGGGAGATGGAAAGGGAATTTTTATGTAACATCCATGGAAGACGGTTAGTACTAGCAAGGAAAATTAGGGATACTTTCAGAGAGGAGTTAGCATTAGTGTTTGAATGTAGGAGATGAATAAAAATTCAATGAGGGAGGAAGAAAAGGTGTGAATCCCATAGACAGGGAAGGAAATAATAAGGCATGGAGTTGAGAGAAAATAGGAAATATTCCAAGAGGAGAGAAGCTTCTAGACAAAACATTCTTCAGGGAACCTTAATAATAAAACCACTAGTATTACTTGCTTCTCTAAGCCAAGTGAACAGTGCCTCTCCAGTCCCTTTAGCTTTCTATTTTGGTAGTGGACATACTTTTCCAAAAATTATATCTGTTTTTCCAGGAAGTTTGAGGCCACTCAAAGTCCTATTAGCAGAAATCTCAAAGACATCTGGGATCAGTATAACCCATTCCCTGGTGGTATTCTTGATAACTCATTTCCAAAAGTCCATTGCTTCCACATTTTTTAGAATCATAATACTACTATATGGATGACATAGTTATTTTGGAATTAACCATGTGAAAATTATTCACCCATTAAAGACTCAATGGAATTATACAATTAACTGGTAAATCTCACATTTCTCAGACATCAACTTACTGAGAAGTTCCAGAGATGTGAAGGAACCACTTATGCTCTTTACATGGTGCTGAATTCCAGGTATTTTCTTCCTGTGATAGCATAGGGAATTTGCTGCCTTGGAAATAGCACTGGATTTGGAATCAGTGTCTTTGAATTAAAATCCTGACTTTGCTACTTATTATCATAATGATTTGGGTCAAGTTATTTCCCATCATTAAATCTTACCTGTAATCTAAATTGATTGGAATAGATAATTTCTGAAATCCTTTCAAGCTTTGCATCTTGCTATATATCTATACTCAGAGGACCTTTAACTGTTTTCATACCCTGAGTTATTTTTTAAAATATAGTCAAGCATAGGGCTAACTGTTTCTCTGTTCACCTGTTGGCAGCACTTAATTCTTCTCCTCCATGATACATTATTCAGTTGGATAAACCCATTTTGGTAGATTTCAATTTGATGAACCTTAAGAAAATTAAGCTTTAAAAGACATTAACCAAACTCATTGAGCACCATGGTTTGGGAATATTTAGTTGACCTATTAAAGACCTCACTAACTTGCTTCACTACCAACTAGGTGTGCTGGGTTTTTAATTCCCCCTAAAGTATATCATGTTAAAGAGAAATAAACTAGCTTAAGCTTAAAAGGTGAGTTGGCAATGTCTTTTGAAATATAGAGGACCAATTTTCTTATGCAATTAATTTCAAAACTGAAATCTATTTCTAAATTTAAAAAAGAAAATTCTTTTTCATTTATCTGAAAATCGTTGTGACTTTTTGTGTGTATGTATCAGCATATATATGTATGTGTGTGAAAAATTCCAACATTTTTTCTAGTAAAATGTGCTCCAGAGATACTGTTCCTGAGAATTTATGTATACCAGTTATTGTTGTGAGTTATGTTTGGCTGAATTTGGCTTCTATGAGAGAGCCACTCCATTATATTCTCTAAGGTCTATTATTATTGAGCACCCAGAGGCAACAGAAAAAGTCCAAATCTGTGTTTTCAGGCTTATGGTATTCCAAAGAATGATCTAGTTATAGATTTGCTTCTGGGGCATCAGAAATAACTCGGAGCAAGTTGGTCAACATTGATTGGCCAAGTAGTAGAGGAAAAATGTTTTTTAAACTGCTGTTATCAGCATGTTCTTTATATTATGCAGGTGAGGATGCATTTAGGTCATGGAAATTGTTTCATGGTTCCTGTATAGCAGAGACATTTATATTTGACTGTGTATATGTGTGGCACTTATTGTGTTCATGGGAATAGGTAAATGGTAGCAAGGTTGAAAGATGACTTTCATTACAACTTCTCTTTCAGCTGCTTGAACTTTATTGAGGAATTACTATTCTGTGCACAAGCATTTAAAATGTTTAGCTCCAAATGCAGAAACAATTTAAGGATGATGAGGGTGGGGTAATTAATTTTGTCATTATCTTCATATGATTGTTTCATGTTTTTAAAAAATCTAAGAATTACAAATTTTATCTCTTGTACTAAGGACAGAAGATAAGTTTCATTATCACAAGCAATATGATGAATGGAAAATTTATAACTTAGTGGTTGTGAAGTGAAAAGTGATAATTGATCTATTCTCATTCTCTCTCTCTCTCTCTCTCTCTCTCTCTCTCTCTCTCTCTCTCTCTCTCTCTCTCTTTCTCTCTCTCTTTCTCTCTCTCCCCCCCAAAAAAAATATGAGGAAACAATCTTTCTTAATAGCATTGGCCAGGATCTAGGCTTGCACTGAATCCATGAATCATTTCAAGTCTTTATGAATTAGGAAATGGTAATATTAAAATAAAAAGTTATTTTATGTAGTAATATACATGCTGCAGTCTAATACAGAGATAAAAATGGGATTATGAAACCATACAGAATTCCTACAGCCCAAACTTTGACTTAGAAAATAGCATATTCTCATTGTTTATTAAGTTTGTTCAATGTTTCCCAATTACATTTTAATCTGCTTCTGTCTTTAATCAGTAATCTTATTGGTCACATGTGGGTCTCAGGATATATATTTGACAACTCTGAGTTGGTCTAACACAAAATTTCATAGCTCTCCAAAGTTTTAGAAAAATTCTAATTGATTTTTCATTATATCACTTATTATCAAGAAACACTTAAAGTTTGCAAAACTCTTTATATATAATTTCATTTAACCCTACAATACCAGTGATATAGGTGATAGTATTATCCACAATGTACCAAAGATGAAAATTATACTCAGAGAGGTAGAGTGAGTTGCTTAGGGTTACAGAGCTAGTAAGGTCTGCATCAGGACTTAAACCCATGCCTTCATGATTATAATCTAGTCTTCTCTTCACAATACCACTCATCTGGCTCAATGTAAAGTTAAACAATAAATTAAACACCACATAATATTTGTATGGATTATCTTAAATATTGAGACTGTGAGGAAGGAAGGAAGAAATACTGTGCTGGTAATGGATTGTTTCAAAGGAAAGGCCTTGGGCCTTGGTGTGGGTTTGGGGTCTCCTTCAGCTCTGGGAACCTCCCCTTTGCCTCTCCAGAGTAGCCCTGCTGAGCATCAGGGGGAGGCTTTGCACATCAAGAATACTGTCTATTATACAGTGGTCTTCCCTGAGTTCCTCAAGGACAGGTGGCCATTTCCCAGTCCCATGTGGTCACCTCACTCTTTCTGCTGGAGGCCTTTGAAGAAGGGCCCAGGACCCCTGCCAGGCCCAGCCCTGACCCCTAGTCCTTCCTTCCTGCTGGGTTTGGGGAGTTGCTTCCTGGTGTTGGAGGAGAGAGGAGCTTGTTCAGCCCAGTCTGGAGTGGCATGCCCTTCTTGGTTCAGCCCAAAGACACAAGCTTCTGAAGGTTATAACTGTTCTTGTTTGCTTTCTGTCTACTGCTAAGATTCTGAATTAGACAAAGCAGGACTGATATAGAGTGGACGGGAATGGGAGAAACCCTCCGCCAGCCTCTGGGGCCTGGCCGAAACTCTGAAGCTAAGGAAAGAACTCCAATCCTAACTGGTTATTAAACTTTATATTATTTGAACTCGCAGTCAGATAAGTGGACTATCTTTTCTGGTCATAAAGTTCAGTCTATGTTCCATTCAGTTCAGTCATTCCAGGACAAACAGTCCTTATCGGACCCCAGCTGCTTCCTCTCAGCAGGGGGCATCTCTCTCCTTTGCCTCACCAAGCAATATTCCCTCTCTTCCATCAATTCCTCCATACACCATACAAACCTCCCATTATCCCCCCATTTTCCAATCCTCCATTTCCTTTCCCAAATAAATATTACAGTTTTTGGCAGAGCCAGCTAGGTTTTCCAATCTATTTTGTCAAGAATTTGAAAAAATCAGACTTGCATGCATTTCAAAAGCGTGTGTGACTGTGGAAAGTAACAATTTTGAGAGCAGTGTTGAGTGCAACTAATCTGCCTAGTGATACCACACCCAAAAGAAACCACTATTCCTGAAGGGAGGAGGTGACTCATAAAAAGCTAGACTTAAAAAAATTTTTTTTCTGTTGTAAAAAGCTTTTCAAGATACAAGACAGCAAAGAAACTATTATTTGCCATGGGTTATCTAGCCTAGATTGCATATTTCTTTTATATGTTTTACAACTTATTTTTTATCACGATTCTGGATTATATTTATTTTCTGCTTAGCATTTATGAACATTTGCAATGGCTGAATATAAGTATGTATCACTTAATTTCATTCATTCCCACATATGCTGGAGCATTATTTTTCTTAACCCAATTATACTATGCCCTAAAAAAAAAAGGTGTGCATCTAATTTATGGGAAAAAATCAAAAGATAATGAAATGTCTGTGATGATTTTAGCCATAAAGGAGGAGATGATGCAACTAAAGGAAATGATGAAGCAACTGACTGAAGAAAAAAAATGTGGCAAAGGTATTAACACACAATAAGACATACCTAAAAATAACAATGTAGTTCAGCAAGAAAATACAGATGGGGCTGAAAGTGGAATACTAATATTGCCACTAAGAGATCAAACAAGCCTACAACCAGATAGCAGCATAATTCATCTTAAAACACATAAGCCATTTACAACTGCTGACCTTGAAAGTCTGAAAAAACAAATGCCTTCCTGGTTTTCAGAACCTATGAGATGTTTAAAAGAATTTAAAAGAGCAATTAGGCTTTATGATCCAGATTTGCAGGACACTGAAATTCTCCTCTCAGAATTATTTTCAAAAAGGGAAAAAAAAAACAATTTCTTGATGAAACCAGAAACAATCCAAATTTAACATCATAGCCAGAAGAAGGAACAGACAGAGTTATCTAATAATGAAAAATCTATGTTACCTAAGAAAGGCAAGAGAAGACTTATTAAAGGCAATGAATAGCTTTTCCAAAAGACCAGATACTTGGAGACAATTTGAGAAATTGAGACAGGAAATGGGGAATATCCATCAAATTTCCTCGATAGAGTGATTGAAGTAACAGACGATATGCTTGGATTTGAAAATTTAACTGAACAAAATCTCTAACATATAAGGAGACAATTTGTGAAAGGCAGTAACACACCTATAAGATCATATTTTAAACTTCAATGCCCAGATTGGGAAACACTAAGTCTGGAAGATTTAAGAAAAACTGCAACTTACATATTTTCAGGTCATAAAGAAATGCTAGAGGAAAAGAATGAAATAATAAAAGAGCTTAAAGCCAAGCTCAAGGAGGCAAATAGCACAAGTAAAGATAAAGAAATTGAAGAAATAAAAAATCTAGCCACTCTGCAATCATACAAACCCACAAGAAATTACACACAAAGTAATCAAAGGAGTAATGTACCCAGATGTTTCCTCTGTGGAAAAATGTGTCACATGATTTGAAACTGTTATTTAAAGGCACAATTATTCCAAGCTAATAACAAACAGAGGTCTTGGAAAAGCAACATAAAGTATAGCAGCAATAATACACAAACAAATATAAAATTTTGTGATTGTAATTGCAAAAAATCATTGCAAGCACCAAATTTAGAAACCATGGAGAGATACATCGAACAAGGAGCGAAACCATGTTATTTGCAAGTAGTCTCAGGTGCTGCCAAACAACTTCAGTTATGAAGCCAGGTGCATGGGGTAACATCAAAAAGGAAAAATGGGAAAGGAAATTGGAAAAATGAAAAGGAAGGAGACTTCATGCAAATAGAATTTGGGGTTCCAAAAGCACAAAATAAAACTAATATTTATTGGGAAAGGAAATGGAGGATTGGAAAACAGGGAGGGTAAGGGGAGGTTTGTATGGCGTATGGAGGACTTGAGGGAAGAGAGGGAATATTGCTTGGTGAGGCAAAGGAAAGAGATGCCCGCTGCTGAGAGGAAGCAGCTGGGGTCCGATAAGGACTGTTTGTCCTGGAAAGACTGAACTGAAGTTCAGCTCTCTCTATGACCAGAAAAGATAGTCCACTTATCTGATTGCGAGTTCAAATAATATAAAGTTTAATAACCAGTTAGGATTGGAGTTCTTTCCTTAGCTTCAGAGTTTCGGCCAGGACCCAGAGGCTGGCGGAGGGTTTCTCCCACTCCCGTCCACTCTATATCAGTCCTGCTTTGTCTAATTCAGAATCTTAGCAGTAGACAGAAAGCAAACAAGAACAATTATAACCTTCAGAAGCTTGTGTCTTTGGGCTGACCAAGAAGGGCATACCACTCCAGACTGGGCTGAACAAGCTCCTCTTTCCTCCAACATCAGGAAGCAACTCCCCAAAACCGGCAGGAAGGAACTGCTAATCACAAGAACCAACTGGCACTCCCAGTTGCCCCTTCCCCCACAAACTGTCAGTCTTTTTTCCTTTCCACAATGAATTATCTTAAATATTAAGACTGTGAAGGAAGAAATACTGTGCTGGTAATGGATTGTTTCAAAGGATTCCTTGACCAAAGTATGAGATCCATGTTATGGATAAGGACCAGGCATATTTGAGATAGAGAAAAAGGATACTCAAAGGGGCAGAGGAAAAAAGAAGATTGGCTTTGCCTGCTTTAACATGTACCTTAGTGCCACATTAGGAAGTGTTATAAGTTATTTTTTAAGTAGCTAAGTAATTAGAGATTCTGAATAACTAGGGAAAAGTATTAGGGATGGATAGATAATTGTGAATGGTACAGGGATCCTTTAACTCAGAGAGAGGAATTCTCAAGAGATCATGGGAAAATAATTCCCAGATTCCCCTAAGAGGGATAATTAGGAATTTACTGGTCATTCATTGAGTCTGTTGCTCAGAGGGTGGATGGTTGGAGTTTCCTTGGAAAATCGGGGAAGAGTTAATGACAGTTGGTTTGGGAAAACATCTGGAGGTTTGGAGAAAGACTGTAAAGCAGGTCTTCTGTGAGAGAGACTGTGTTAGCTGTTTCCTGTGAGAAGGCAGGGGAGCAGCAGGAGTCAGCAGGGGGCAAAAGAGAGCATCAGTGAAACCTCTCAGAAGCAGGAGAAGCTAAATCCCTGTGGCTGCAGAGACAGAAGTTACATTAAACCTTTGAAGATATAATATAATGAATTCTATAAATAGATTAGATTAGATGTAATATATTTTAGAGAGATTAAGGAGTTTAGAGTAGGCCTGGTTTTGCAGGCAGAAGACTCTCCTTGTGGAGGAGTTTGGGTTTGGGGGTTTAGGTAGAAATCGTTAGATTCAGAAATATATATATATATATATATATATATACATATATATATATATATATATATATATATATATATATATATTGGCTGTATTGGATGCTCAGGGAGGAGTAATATCTTTGGTATGGAGGGCTTGTTGTGCCCTCCTAGGGCAGCTCTCCAGCCTCTGACCCTCACTTGACACCCAGCTCTCACTTGTGGCTCCTAGTAGCTGCTAGCATGCGGCAGCAGCCACACCCCGGGCAACGGCTTCGACAGGCCGGCTAAACCTTGTGAGGGTAGCCATTGGGTTGTCATCGACCCCTGGTGAACTAGGGCTTTGCTCACCCAGCATGTGAAGACTGTTTTGGCGGAACAGGAGGAAGAAACCAATAAGGAGGTTCAACGGCTAAGATGGCGATACAGCAAGGCACTGTGGAGTACTTAGGGCTTGTTGGAGCACAAAACACAACACGGCCATCCAATGTAGCTGAGGAAGTCTCCAGGTGTAACGACTTTTCGTGCCACTGGACCCAGGCTTCCAAAGCCGAGAGAGTGGGACTGTCTCTGTGCATCGACTTTTCCACTTAAATCTTCATGCACAAGTGTCTGTGCACAAAAACACACAAAGACAATCATCATCCTTGGTTACCAAGAGACTACTACTATACTATACTATATATATATATATATATATATAGTATAGTATAGTAGTATATATATAGTATATATATATATATACACTCACACACACACATACTCCTTTCCTTTCCTTGCAACCTTATAGTTAAATAAATCGACTTTTCTATAACAAGTCTCCAGTTGATTCTCTCAACTGTCAACAACAGAATCTACCTAAACCAAATAGCCTATCTATAACTATCAACAACTATTGACAACTATTGATGCCAATTAAGATTGAGCGAGGTCTTAGCTGGAAATTGCCCAGCCTTGGAAGTTCAGCAAGGAGCTGCCCAGCCTTGGAAGTTCAGAACTACAAATATACCAAGGTCCCAGATGCAGTGGGTAGCAGATAAAAACTTCGAGGCTGGGAAACCCCCAGTAACATAAAAATGCCAAGGTTCCAAGAATAGTATGTAACAGATAAGGGCTGAAGGGAGCCATACATACCGGCAACAATAGTATATAACAGATGAAGGACTGGAAGGGTGGGGGGGAGGGACCTACATGCTGAAGGATATTTAAGGCCCAGCCTTAAAGAGGGAACTCGAGACTCTCATAACTGAGAACGCACCAGTTCAATAAATGGCCCTTTTGCCTGTTTGCATTGTCTACAGGTCTTCCTTGGTGGTGGGCGAAAACCCGGACCCTAAAATTTGGGGGCTCGCGCTCCCCCCACCTTGGAACCCCTTGACAAAAGGGCCAGGGGAACTGCCTTGGACTGGGCCTTCAGGTGAGCCGAGTATGGTGTGAGAGTGTGTGTGTGTGGTGACCGCAAGTGTATGGGGGAGGGGAAGACTCTCGATGAGCATAAGACTTAGTGAATGACATGTGCCTGAGGTTTATACATGACATTCTATGCCAAGCTCCAAGGCCCACCCCTTTCTAGTGTGAGGGGTTTGCCCTGAGGCACCTGTCTGACCCTTCCACCTGTTTCTGAGTGTGGACCCTGTACTCTGCTTTTGTCTTCCTTCGCGAGAAGGCCAGTCGGGAACCAGAGGAAGCGTCTGTGACCTGGGGTGGGGAAAGAATAAGGTCCAGAGCATGGACCAAAATCGGAACTTTCAGGTGGTTAGAGTCCCCTGAGTAAGGGGTTCAAGTCCCCATCAGGTTGAGAGAGCCCTGAGCAAGGAGTTCTGTGTCTCCTTCAGGTTGGAATTGCTCTCAACTATCTTGGGAAAGGGGTTCGAGTCCCCTTTTGGGAAGATATTTCACCCCTATGAGAGACTGAGGGACACCCCATGATCTCTAGGTGATTTTTGTACAACCTTAGGTGGCTCTTATACCCCTAGGCAATTTTGTATAGACACACTGGGGATATTTGACTGCAAGGGAGGGACTGGGCAGCTGGCCTCCAACAAGCAGTCACCAGTAATAGGGTTCTTCGAACTCCCCGGTATCACTCCCTTCCTTATCTTTCTCTTTCTGATCTATCTCTTCATTCTCTACCTAATCTCTCTACCCAATATGGGTCAGGGCCAGTCCACCCCCTTGGACCTGGTCCTCCAACATTATGCTGACTTTAAATACAAGGCTTCAAAACTGAGTCTGACAGTTCATAAAGGAAATCTGCGAACTTTCTGTAATGTAGAATGGCCCTCCTTTGGGTGTGGGTGGCCCAAAGTAGGTACTTGGCAGAACAGTGTCATCTCTGCCATCAGGAGCCGTGCCCTCCTCCCTGAACTGGAAGGATGCCCAGACCAGGTCCCCTATATCCTGACCTGGCAAGCTCTAGCCTTAGATCCCCCACCCTAGTTAAAACCTTATACAGAAGCCGTCCATGTCTTAGTAGCTTCACTGGACAATAAGACCCAGGGCCTGCCTGAGAAGCCTAACCCTGAAAAGCCCATCCCGCCCCTCCCACCTCCAGTCCTCTCACCACCCGAGGAACCTCTTCCTGACCCTCCCTTGCCGCCCCCTCCCTTTAACCCCCAGCTATATCCTCCCCTTCCCCCAATGAAAACAAGGCAGCAGCTGTTCAGGGAGCAGGCTTGCCCAGCCCCCCTCCAGCTCACTGCACCAGAGGCCAGGAGCCTTCGATACAGCAGCCACCTCCCCTTCCAGTGGAAACCCCCTCCTCTACCACCATCCTACCAGTCCGCACTGTTGGGCCCATGACTATAGGGGGCCCCCTTGTTTTCCAGTACTGACCTTTCATTTTATCTGACTTGTATAATTGGAAACACCAAAATCCCCCTTTCTCTGAGAATCCCCAAAAGCTAATAGACCTGGTTGAGTCTATTTTTCTCACCCATAGTCCCACCCATAGTCAGCAGTTGCTCCGCATGCTCTTCACTAGTGAGGAGCATGATTGGATCACTGCTGAAGGTAAAAAGCTGGTTCTCAGGGATGACGGGAGGCCCACCACTGACCCTGCATGCCTCGCCGCGGCGTTCCCCACCGAGCAGCCCGACTCTTAACCACTGATCAAGGTAGGGAGCGTCTTCAGTCCTATCGCCAGACTCTCCTTGCTGGGCTTCGGGCAGCAGCCCACAAGCCCACTAATTTGGCTAAAATTGATTCTGTGAGGCAGGGCCCCAAGGAGACCCCCGCCTCATTTCTTGAGTGGCTGCAGGAAGCTTTCCGCATCTATTTCCTGGTAGACCCAACTGTGCCCAATAGCCAGACAGCTGTTCTTCTTGCCTTTGTCAATCAGTCAGCCCCTGATATTCACAGGAAGCTCCAGAGGGCCAATGCATTTACGGCCCAATCACTAACCGAATTGCTCAAGGTGGCAGAGAAAGTTTTTAACTCCCGTGAGACCCCTGAGGAGCAAGCCGACCGACTAAGACAGGAGGACATTGCTAGACAGGAACAGAGACAGAAAGAGGCGGAAGAATGAGAACTCAAGAGGTTACAGGACCCCCAGTCTAGGGAAGAGAAGGCTAGGAAGCAGTTGATGCGGAACCAACAACAGGCAACCCAGATCCTGGTGGCAGTCTTAACCCAGACCTCTCCCTCTGATGGGCAACCATATGAACAGTGCCCATGAGGCCCCTGTTTCCTCTGCGGGAAAATTGGCCACTGGCAGTGTCACTGCCCCCAGAAACCTCAAGGTGGGATGAGGCAAGGCAGGCAGGCCCCCCCTCCCCCAAGGCACTAGGATTGCCCCTCTAATGCAGACTGGGGAAGGCCTAATAGGAACATTATTGCCTTTGCTGAAGATGACTGAAGGGGACGGGTCTCAGGTCCCCTCCCTGAGTCCTGGGTAATGGCTTACATTGAGGGGAAACCCCTTCCCATGCTTGTGGACACCTGAGCCAAACACTCGGTCCTCTGGTCACTCTTGGGTCAGACCAGTTCCAAAACCTCCTTGGTCCAAGGGGTAACGGGGTCCAGTCGATACCCCTGGACCACAACGCAGACTATCAACTTAGAAGCCCACCAAGTTCCCATTCCTTCCTTGTCATCCCTGAGAGCCCTGCTCCCCTTATCGGGCGGGACCTCCTCCACAAGATTGGGACCCATATTCACTTTTCTCGCGAGGCCGTGTCCCTTACAGATGACTCAGGGGTCCCCGTCATGGTCCTGGCTCTAGCCCTCCAGGATGAACACCTTCTATATTCTGACCCAGCCCCTCTGGACATCCCCCCCCCCCCGCCCCGTGTGCAGCCGTGGGTGGACTCCATTCCTAAGGTCTGTGCTGAACTTCCTGGAGGTGGGTTGGCTATAAATCAACCACCCCTTATCATCCCCCTCAAGAGTGGGGCCACCCCTATACGGGTTAAACAATACCCAATGTCAGCTGAGGCCAGAGACGGCATCCAACCTCACATTAAGCACCTTCTGGCCTCCGGGATCCTCGTGCCTTGCAAATCCCCATGGAACACCCCACTCTTCCCTGTCTGTAAGC
The DNA here is from genome assembly GCF_027887165.1 of Monodelphis domestica. Classification (NCBI taxonomy): domain Eukaryota; kingdom Metazoa; phylum Chordata; class Mammalia; order Didelphimorphia; family Didelphidae; genus Monodelphis; species Monodelphis domestica. The sequence goes on from NC_077228.1 coordinate 328,769,424, forward strand.
CAGGCTCAGGGGATTATAGGCCCATTCAGGACTTGCGTGAAGTTAACAAGCGGGTCGAGGATATCTACCCCACCGTCCCAAACCCATATACTCTCCTCAGTAATCGACACCCTTCCTTGACCTGGTATACTACTTTAGACCTGAAAGATGCCTTCTTCACCCTCCCACTGGCCCCTGTCAGTCAGCCCATCTTTGCCTTTGAGTGGTTCTCCCCTAAAACCCACTCAACCATTCAAGTCACCTGGAGTTGGCTACCCCCAAGGGCTAAAACTGAGCCCGACCATCTTTAGCAATGCATTAGTGGAGGATTTGAAACCTTTTCCCCAACTTCATCCTACTGTGACTCTCTTGCAATTTGTAGATGACTTGCTGATCGCCTCTCCCACAGAGGAATCCTTCAAGGAGGCTACAAGGGACCTCTTGCTCTGCCCCGAGGCTGCTGGCTATCGTGTCAGAGCCAAGAAGGCACACATAGACCACCAAGAGGTCACCTTCCTTGGCTATCGCCTGCATGATGGTCTCCGCTGGCTCACCCCAGCCATGACCCAGGCCATCCTCTCCATCCCCACCCCCTCGTCGCCCCAGCGGGTATGGCAATTCCTGGGGTTTGTGGGATACTGTTGTCTTTGGGTGCCCAACTTTGCAGAGACAGCAAAACCCCTCTAACGCTGCTGCCTGGGAAATCTCGAACTGGGTCTGGTCAGAGGACATGGAAATACTTTCCAGGACCTCTGGAAGGCTATGCTGCAAGCGCTGGCCCTAGCCCTTCCTGACCCAGAAAAGCCTTACCAGCTGTTCATTGATGAACGTTGAGGGGTGGCAAAAGGGGTCCTCACCCAGAAACTGGGACCCTGGGACCAGCCGGTGGCCTACCTGTCCAAACGGCTCAACCTTGTCTCGGCGGGATGGCCTTCCTGTCTCTGCATCATCGCGGCAGTGGCCCTTCTGGTCAAGGATGCTGACGAACTTACACATGGCCAGCCACTGCTCATTGCCACCTCACACGCCATTGAGAGTGTCCTCCGTCAGCCTCCAGTGCGCTGACTGTCCCACGCTCGGCTGACCCACTACCAATAGCTCCTCCTGAATGAGGCTTGGCTGTCCTTCCGGGTAGTGTCCACCCTTAATCCCGCCACGCTTCTCCCCACCAGGGATGACCACACCGAAACGCACTCCTGTCAAGAGATCCTTGTGGAATCGATATCTGCATGACCTGACCTCAAGGACGTCCCTCTGGCAAATCTGGACCTCGTCCTTTTCACCGATGGCAGCAGTTTCATGTCCCCACAAGGTAGGAGAGCCGGAGCCGCAGTAGTAGATCACACTGGCCAGGTCATTTGGGATGCTTCCCTCCCCGAGGGAACATCGGCACAGAAAGCTGAATTGGTTGCTTGGCAGCAGCCTTGTGGGCGGCAAAGGACAAGCGAGTCACTATATACACTGACAGTCGCTACGCCTTCGCGACCCTGCATGTGCATGCACCCATATACCGAGAAAGGGGGTTTGTCACTTCAACTGAGAAGCTGGTGGCCCACCTCGAGGACATCCAAGATCTCCTCACAGCCATCTGGGAGCCCAGTGCAGTGGCCGTTGTCCACACTCCTGGACACCAAAGTGGCTCCTCCCTCCCCGCCACGGGGAAACCGCTGGGCAGACAAGGCGGCTAAGGCAGCGGCAACGCGGGATTGGGCCCATACCATAGTGCTGCCCATCCAGGTCAACCCAGAGCCACCAAGCCCCCCATCCCTCATTCCAAACCCCCCACCGGACCCTCCACAATACTCGGACAGTGACCACCAATGGGTAAAAGGGAAGGAGGGACAGCCGGTTGGGTCTTTCTTCCAGGACCCTGCTAGTAACTTGCTTTTATCTAGAATTGTTGGTCAGCTTTTGACCACCCACCTCCACCATCTCACACGTATGAGTGCCAACAAGCTCCAGGAACTGCTCCAGAAAGGACGGATTCACTTTCAAGGCTCTCGGTCCTTCCTGACAGAATTGGTCGACAAGTTCACCGCCTACCAGCTGACCAGGTCAGCGAACTCGAACTCACACCCCGGAACCCGCCTCTGTGGCACCCGGCCCTGTGAACATTGGGAACTGGATTTTACCAAAGTATGACCTGGCAAATTTGGATTCTGGTACCTCCTAGTTCTTGTAGACACCTTCACGGGGTGGCCTGAAGCTTTTGCAACAGACTGAAACTGCCCATGCAGTCGCTAAGATCTTGCTGGAAGAAATAATTCCCCGGTTTGGGATGCCCTCCTCTCTGGGCTCCAACATTGGCCCTGCATTTATGGCCAAAACTCTACATGCACTGGCAGGGGGTCTCGGGGTCAAATGTAAATTATACTGTGAGTATAACCCCCAGATGTCAGGGCAGGTGGAAAGATTGAATTGGACCCTAAAAGAGATTCTTACTAAACTCTCTTTGGAGACTGGCCAGGACTGGGTTATGCTCCTTCCCCTAGCCCTCTTTAAGGCCTGCAATACCCCTGGGCCCCTCTACCTCACCCCTTATGAGATCCTTTATGGTTCAATTCCACCCCCCCCAGTTCCACTCCGCATTCCCGAATGTGATTCCCGGTAACCCCTCATTGCAGGACTTTGTTCTCTCCCTCTCTCAGGTCCAGTCGGACCTTTGGCCAAGGCTCCAGGCACAGTTCCAACCCCCTCCCCATGACCCTCATCGTTTTAGACCTGGGGATTGGGTCTGGTTGAAGTGTCACCGCAAGGCCAACCTTCAGCCACGGTGGAAGGGACCCTATGTAACCCTCTTTGTTACTCCTTCCGCTTTTAAGGTCAACGAAATCGGCCCTTGGATCCCCCACTCCCACGTGAAAGCCACAGATCCACCGAAGGCTACTGAAGTCTGGACAGCCACTTCCCATCCCAACACTCCTCTGAAGGCCACCAAAGTCTGGAGAGCCACGTCCCATCCCGACACTACTTTGAAGCTTAAACTTCACCGGACAGCATGACCCTCCCTTTGCTCTCGCTTTCTCTTTCTCTCACTTGCTTTCTCTCTATTCTACAGGCAGGGTTCTCCCACCAGCTGTGGAAATGGTCTCTCATCAGCTTTGAACACTCCACAGCGCTTGTCACAGTCACAACCTCAGGGACTCCTAGTCTTCAAACTGAGATTTGTGACCTTATATGGGGACCTAAGGACATATGTGGCTCCCCCGGTAAAACCCTTGAATCCATCTGTAGGAACACTGGAGTATTTTACCTTTGTCCTGCCTCTAACCCTGGGAAACCTTACTGCAACCAGCCAAACCAATACTATTGTGCCAAGTGGGGGTTAGAGACTATAGTCACCAGAGGGAATACTCGCCACGGCTGCAACCCATGGACCCCATCAAACCCCGACTCCTGGTTGACAGTGAAATGGGGACCCCATGACTGTGGTCATCACTGCTGCTGCCGCGACCCCTACCCAAAAATCGAGTGCAACCAGCTCATCCTAGAGCCCCTCCAGGCCATCGACCAATCTTGGGTACTGGGCAGGACCTGGGGAATCCGGTGGTACAGATCCCACAATGGCGGGCGGCAATTGGGAGGCTTGTTCATGCTTTGGAAAGAGCTCATCTTACCCCCGCCCATACCGGTGGGACCCAATCTTGTCCTTAACCCCAGTTTGGCCAGGACCCCCAAGCCTCCTCCCCTTGAAGGGCCTCCTTCCCGCAGGAGGACAGCAATTCTCCCTCCCTGCAAAACACCACCCCCTCGTGGCCTCTGAACTCCACCCCTGCCACCGAAGTTCCCCTTTGCCACCCGGTACGGGGAAACCCCCTTTTTCCCCTACTACAAGCCTCCTTTTTAGCCCCCAACCATTCCTCACCCAACCTCACTGAACACTGCTGGCTTTGCCTATCTGCATCCCCACCTTATTATGAGGCCTTTGGCCTGAATGCCTCCTATACTACCTCTCAAGAGGAAGCCCATTCCAGTGCCGATGGGGTGACTTGGCCCCTGGTGACTCGGTCCCTGGCCTGACCTTCTCATCAGTCATTGGGAATGGCACCTGTGTGGCAGGCAATTCCAGCTGCCCAGATCCCCACCTCTGCTCGGCTACAGTCCACCTCCCGGGAGGGAAATTTCTTATCCCCCCTCAAAGGGGTGTGATGGCTCTGTTCTCCCTCTGGTCTCCAGCCTTGCATCTCTCCCACCTTCCTCAATGACCACCTTGAATTTTGCATTCTCATGACAATAGTCCCCCAGGTGACCTATTATGCTGAGCAGGACCTCCTTCAAACATGGGACCACATATCGTCTAGGCGATGGAGGCGAGAACCTGTCACTATTGCTGTCACTGTAGCCACCCTCTTAGCAGCAACAGGGGCAGGGGTGGGCATAGCCACCCTCACCACACAGGCTCAGGGGAACCACCACCTCCGCAAGGCAATTGATGAGGATATAGCCAGGCTGGTGTTCTCCATTAACTTCCCTGAGAAATCCCATGCCTCCTTGGCTGAGGTTGCCCTTCAAAATCGACGAGGCCTGGACCTCCTCTTCCTAAAGGAGGGGTGCCTCTGTGCAGCCTTGGGTGAAGAATGCTGCTTCTATGTTAACCACTTGGGGATTATTAGGGACTCCCTGAGCAAGCTACGAGAAGGTCTAGAGGTCCGGCGGAAGGAGAGAAGCTGCTGGCCCCTGGTACGCCCACCTTTTCAATTCTTCTCCCTGGTTCACTACTCTAGTCATGTCCCTTATAGGGCCCCTTTTAATCTTAATCCTACTCTTAACAACTGGCCCCTACATTTTCAACCTCCTTGTTTGGTTCGTGAAAAACCAGCTGGATGCCATCCAAGTTGTTGGCCATCTGACAAGAGTACCAACCCCTAGCCATTATCGAGCCCCGGGCTGGGAACTATGAGCTGCCTCAGTGGGAAGGCCTTCCCTCTGCCCCCTAAGAGAAAAATAAGTCAGAAACGAGGGAGGCCTGAGCTGGAAATTGCCCAGCCTTGGAAGTTCAGCTAGGAGCTGCCTGGCCTTGGAAGTTCAGAACTACAACTATGCCAAGGTCCCAGATGCAGTGGGTAACAGATAAAAACTTCGAGGCTGGGAAACCCCCAGTAACATAAAAATGCCAAGGTTCCAAGAATAGTATGTAACAGATAAGGGCTGAAGGGAGCCATACATACCGGCAACAATAGTATATAACAGATGAAGGACTAGAAGGGTGGGGGGGAAGGACCTACATGCTGAAGGATATTTAAGGCCGAGCCTTAAGGAGGGAACTCAAGACTCTCATAACTGAGTTTCCACTGGTGCGCACCAGTTCAATTAATGGCCCTTTTGCCTGATTGCATTGTCTACAGGTCTTCCTTGGTGGTGGGTGAAAAACTGGACCCTAACAAGATCAGGATACCCTCTCCCAAACCACCAAACCCAAAACTATGAAAACACCAGGCTATCTGTATGAGACCTTGACAGAGACATTAACATCAAGAGTATACCTCTGACCTACCACATGTGGTTCAGGGCTATAACAAGAACTGGCAGGAAGGAAATGGGGTGGGGTGGGGGGGGCACTTGACTGGATAATCTTGGTCTGCTGGATACAGTGAAATATTTGTCTCAGTACAGGCCAAATCATCAAGTTAGCTCAACCTTTTGAATCCAGTTTACCAGAAAAGAATTGAGAAAAGCCTGAGTGAAGAACAGCTCAAACATTCTGGTTCAGTGAATCAATAGAAGGGCAAGTCGATATAGTCCATAGGGCAGAAGAGAAAAAAAATGAAATAAAATGAGTAAACAAGAGGGAGAATGAAAAGCTACAATTGAAAGTTTCTATGGGAGTAAGGATGAGGACAAGATCCAGGAAATATCAAACAAAGCTTCAAAAAACCCCAGAGAATTGGATGAAGACTATGGAGTACCTCAAAAAGACAGAGTGAAGAAAAATGGCAAAAGAAAAATAGTATCCTAAAAAGCAAAATAAGTCATCTGGAAACAGAGGCACATGCACTGAAAGCCAGAATTGACCCTGGAGGAAAATAAAGCAAAAAATATCAGAAGAAAAGAATGACTTGAAAGGAAGATTGGGCCAAAAGGAAAAGAAGAAGTATCAAAAGGCTGTGGAAGAAATTCAGTTTTTAAAATTTAGAATTGGGAAATTACAAACTAATGACCTCATAAGACATCAAGACATGATAAAACAAAATCAAAAGGATGAAAAAATTGAAGGTGGTATGAGACACCTCATTGAGAAAACACCTGACCTATAGAATATATCTAGGAGAGAGAATTTACGAATCACTGAACTACCTGAACAGCGTGACAGTTCAAAAAAAGCAAAACAAAACAAAAACCCTTAACATTATACTACAGGAAATTATCCAAGAAAATGTCCTGAAATCCATGAACTTGAGGGTTAAATAGAGTTAAAGAATCCACAGATCACCTCCAGCATTAAATCCCCAATCGACAACTCCAAGGAATGTCATTGCCAAACTAAAGAACTCCCAGGACAAGGAAAAGATACTGCAAGCTAATAGAATGAAACAATTCAGATATCATGGAGCACCAATTAGGATTACACAGGATTTGGCAGCACCCACACAGAAGGCCTGAAAGGCATGGAATATGATATTCCCAAAGGCAAGGAAACTGAGTCTACAATCAAGAATCTACTACCCAGCAAAACTGACTACATTCATTCATGTATGATCATTTAATGAAATAGAAACAGAAAATGAGATGCTCAAATAAAGAATTTAAGAGAAACATAAAAAAGTAAATAATAAAGACAAAAAAATTAAGGGTTTCAATAAGGTCAAATGACATGTATTACTATATGGAAAGATGATATCAGTAACTCTTAAAAATGTTATTATTATCATAGTATCTTGAAGAAGTATACATAGAGGGTGCAGTGGTGAGCTATTTAGGATGATATGTCAAAAAACACAAAAGACAAGCTGTAAAAAAAGAGTATAATACTAAAAGAAACAAGGGTGGGGAAATGGGGAGAAAATCAATACAATGGATGGAAAGAAGCAACAGGTAATCCTTAAACCTTACTCTCATTGGAATTAGCTCAGGGAGGGAAGAACAGTCAGATTCATTGGGGAACAGAATTGTTGCTTGCCCTATAGAAAAGGAGAAGGGTAATAAGAAGTGGGGTGGTGGAAGGGGAGGCATACAAGGGAGGGAAAGGTTGGGGGGACATTCAAAAGACCCTTTAGTAAAAGGGGAATAAGAAGGGAGGTGGAAGGAAGGGAAGTTATATAAGAGAAAGGAAAGTGGGGACACTGACTAAAAGCAAAACACTGAAGGAGAAGGTAATAGGGAAAGGAGAAAGGTTACAATTAAAGGAGGAAGTCAAAATGGAGGGGAAAACAGAGAGTGATCATAACTGTGAATGTGAATGGGATGAACTCACCCATAAAATGGAAGTGGATAGCAGAATGGATTAAAATCCAGAATCATAACCTACCATATGTTGTCGACAAGAAACACATCTGACTCATGTAGATACACACAGGGTAAAGGTAAGAGACGGAAGCAGAATCTATTGGGCTGCAAATGAGACAAAGAAGGCAGGAGTGTCAATCGTGGTCTCAGACAAAGCTAAAGTAAAAATAGTTTAAATTAAAAGAGATAAGGAAGGAAATTAATAATGATTAAAGGCAGCATAAATAATGAAGAAATATCAGTACTTAACAAATATGCACCAAGTGGTATAGTATCCGGATTTTTAAAGGCAAAACTAAAGGAGTTTAATGAGGAAATAGACAGGAAAACCATATCAGTGGGGGACCCCAACCTTCCCCTATCAGAACTAGATTAATTCAACCAAAAAAAAGAGAGAAAGAAATGAGGAAAGTGAATGAAATATTGGAAAAATAAGGGCTAATAGGTATCTGGAGAAAACTGAATATGGATTAAAAGGAATATGCCTTCTTTTCAGCAGTACATGGTACATATAAAAAAGTCTGACCATGTACTAGGGCATAAAAGCATCGTGAATAAATGTAGAAAAGTAGACATAATAAATACAATTTTTTTAGATCATAAAGTAACAAAAATCATGATAAATAAGGAGTCATGGAGAGACAAATTTAAAAATAATTGGAAACATAATAATCTAATTCTTCTAAACTGGTTGGTCAAAGAACAAATCATAGAAACAATTAATGATTTCATTGAGGAGAATGAGGAAACAACATACCAAAATCTTATGGGATACAGTCAAAGTAATAATCAGGGGGAAAATTTTATCCCTAATTGCCTATATCAATGGAACAGAGAGGGAGAAGATCAATGAATTGGGCTTGCAATTTAAAAAACTATAAAGAGAAAAAATTAAAAATTCCCAGACAAAAACTAAATTGGAAATCCTAAAAATCAAAGGAGAAATTAATATAATTGAAAATAAAACAACTATTGAAGTAATAAATAAGACTAGGAGCTGGTACTTTAAAAATACAAATAAAGAACTACTTAATCTAATAAAAAAGAATGAGGAGAAGCATTATCAAAGATCTCTCCTCTATTGAAGAGCAAATTAAGGTAATTATTATGAAATATTTTGCCCAATTATGAGACAATTAATATGACAATCAATATAGGTGAAATGTATGAATATTTACAAATCAGTAAATTGCCTAAATTAACAAAATAGGAAATAGAATACTTAAATAACCCCAACTTAGAAAATGAAATTGAACAACTTCTTAAGGAATTCCTTGAGGAAAAATACTAAGGGCCAGAAGGATTCACAAGTGAATTTTATCAGAAATTTAAAGGACAACTTATTGTAAAACTGTACAAACTATTTGACAAAATAAGCAAAAAAAGGAATCTTACCAGGTTCTTTTTATGACACAAAGGTACTGATTTCAAAGCCAGACAGACCAAAAACAGAGAAAGAAAACTACAGATCAATTTCCTTAATGAATATAGATGCAAAAATCTTAATTTGAATACTAGCAAAAGGACTCCAGCAAGTTATCAGAAAAATTATTCTCTATGACCAGGTGAGACTTATACCAGAAATGAAGTGATGGTTTAATATTAGGAAAACCATCCACATAATTGACCATATCAATAATCAAACCAACAGAAATCACATCTCAATAGATGCAGAAAAAGTCTTTGACAAAATACAACATCCAATTCCTATTGAAAACATTAGAAAGTAGAAGAATAAAAGTGTCCTTCCTCAAAATCACAAACTATATATTTAAAATCCCCAGCAAGTATCATCTGCAGGGGGAACAAATTAAAATCCATCACAATAATATCAGGTGTAAAGCAAGAATGCCCATTAGCATCTCTATTATTGAATATTTTACTAAACATGCTAGTGGTAGCAATTAGAGAAGTAAAAGAAAGTGAAGCAATTAATATAGGCAATGAGAAAACCAAACTATCACTCTTTGCAGATAATATGATTGTATACTTAAAGAATTCTAGAAAATCAACTAAAAGGCTAGTGGAAATAATTAGCAACTTTAGCAAAGTTGCAGGGTACAAAATAAACCCACATAAATCATCATTATTTCTATATATTTCCAACAAAACTCAGTGGCAGGAGTTAGAAAAAGAAACTCCATGTAAATCACTCTAAACAATATAAAATATTTAGAAATCTATCTGCCTAGAGAAACACAGGAATCACATGAACACAGCTACAAAACACTTATCACACAATTAATACTAGATGTAAATAATTAGGAAAACATTAATTGCTCATGGGTAGGATGAGCTAATATAATAAAATTATATTAAAACACAATCTAAATAATTGGAAAAAAACACTAACCGCTCATGGGTAGAATGAGCTAACATAATAAAAATGATAATTCTATCCAAATTAATTTACTCATGCAATGCTATACCTATCAAATTATCAAAAATATTTTTATAGAATTAGAAAAAATTATAACAAAGTTCCTCTGGAAGAATAAAAGATCAAGAATATCTAGGGACTGTGGAAAGGAAACAAGACTGACAGTTTGTGGGGGAAGGGGCCAACTAGGAGTGGTAGTTGGGTCTTGTGACTAGCACTTCCTTCCTGCCGTGTGGGACTTGCTGCCTGGTGTTGGAGGAGAGAGGAGTTTGTTCAGCCTGTCTGGAGTGGCATGCTGTTCTTGGTTCAGCCTGAAGATTCAGGTCCATTCATCTCAGAAGGTCAGACCTTGTTGCTTTCTGTGTACAGCTAAGATTCTGAATTAGAACAATCAGAGTAGATGGGAGTGGGACAAACTCTCAGCCAGCCTCTGGGGCCTGGCCTCAGTTCTGAAACTGAGAAAAAACTCCAATCCCATCTAGTTATTAAACTTTATGTTATTTGAATTTGCAGTCAGATAAGCAGACTATCTTTTCTGATCATAGAGGGAGCTGAACTTCAGCTCAATCATTCCAGGAAAAAGAGTCCTTATCGGACCCCTGCGGCTTCCTCTCAGCAGGGGGCATCTCCCTCCCTTGCCTCACCAGGCAGTATACCCTCTCTCCCCTTAACTCCTCATTACCTCATACAAACCTTTCATTATCCCCTTGTTTTCCAAATCCTATTTCCTTTCCAATAAATATTACAGTTTTGGGGGAGCCAGCTAGGAGATGCTCTTTCATTAGTTTCAAAGGTTCTGTGACTGTGTTTTTGGTTAAGTCCATAAGGCATTTTGTTATTTGGCTATAACCTGGGATGCATTGTCTACAGAAACCTGTCACTCCTAAAAAGGCTCTCAGTTGTTTCTTAGTCTTTGGCATACTGAGCTTCAGTATGTCTTCTACTCTTTTCTTGGAAATTTTTCTCGTCCCCTTTTCCAAGTTAAATCCTAGGTATTCCACTTTAGGCATGACCCATTGTAGTTTTGATTTGGAAACTTTGTGACCTTTCTTATATAGCTCTAGGAGGAGTTTTTACTGTCCTGGTAACAAACTTTAGCAGATGGGGATGCAAGAAGAATGTCATCCACATAGTCCACAATTTTCCTTTCCTTGAATCAGATGTTCTGTAAATCTTGTTGCAAGATTTGGCAAAATGCTGTTGGGCTATCACAGAATCCCATTGGTAATCTTCCCCATGTCAACTGAGTCCTATTCCAAGTGAAAGCAATGATTTTTTGGCTTTCCTTTGCAATTGGAATGCTAAAATAAGCACTACACAGATCAACAGTATAATATCTAGAGTTACTTGGGATTTCTGAAATTATTTTAGATGGGCTTGGAATGACTGCATGGGACTTTTTCACAAAGTTATTTACTGCCCTTAAATCTTGGACCAGTCTCCACTGAACTTTTCCTTCAGAGTCACATTTTGTTTTCTTTATAGGTATTATTGGTGTATTATATTCTGAAATTGTTGGGATTAAAATTTTCTGATCCAACAAGCTTTGAATAATTGGGTTGATTCCATCGATGACTTTTTTATTTAGTTTGTATTGTGGTATCCTTGCTGGTGTCCCTTCTTTAACTTCTACTTTTACTGGTGTTGCTGACTTTAGAATCCCTACATCTGAAGAATGTGTAGCCCAAAGTCCTTCGGGTATATCACTTGGTATTTCAAATATTGTACCTTCATTCTGAACTTGTTCATCATCCACTTGCCCCATGAACAGCAATGGATAATGATCGTGTGTCTTTAGGAAACCATAGAGCTGACATTACAGCAAAATTTGGAGCTACAGAAGGACCTTTTCATGTATTGAATTTCTCAATAGTTGAACAGGACAATCTAACTGGTGCCTATAATGAGCAGGAAATTCAATAGAGGATAAAGAACTTAGGAGCAAAACAAATAAGAAGAATATGGTTTTCTCAACTAGGCAAGCCCATCCTGCCTAAAATTTTATTTTATCACGTGTGCAATGCAATACATGCACAAGGACCCAAGATGTGATCGATTCAGTGAGACGCTTTTGGACTGCACCAGGAATATCCTCATATGCCATAAGAATTTGTCAAAAATGTAAAATTTGTATGCAATTCAATCAGGGAGTTTATAAGACCAAAGGCTTAGGATGTCGTCCCTTAGCATATACTCCATTTGAATGCATACAGATATATTTTATCAATATGCCAAAAGACAAAGGGTTTAAGTATTGCCTTGTCATCATAGCAGGGGGCATCTCCCTCCCTTGCCTCACTAGGCAGTATACCCTCTCTCCCCTTAACTCCTCATTACCACATACAAACCTCTCATTATCCCCTTGTTTTCCAAATCCTATTTCCTTTCCCAATAAATATTACAGGACATAATGAAAATAAAAACATGAAAGATGGAAGCCTAGCAGTATCAGATCTTAAATTTTATTATAAAGCAATGGTCATCAAAACAATATGCTACTGAGTAAAAGCCAGAAGGGAGGATCAATAGAATAGACTAGGGAATGACCTCAGCAAATTATTGTTTGAGAAATCCAAAGATCCCAGCTTTTGGGACAAGAACTCACTATTTGACAAAAACTGCTAGGAAAATTGGAAAGCAGTCTAGGAAAAATGTGGATTACATTAACATCTTATATCATGTACCAAGATAAAATTCAAAATGGATAAATTACATATTAAGAATGAAATTATAAATAAATTAGGTCAACATAGAGTTGTATACTTGTCAGATCTGTGGGAAAGAAAGGAATTTAAGATCAAGCAAGAGATAGAGAACATTACAAAATGCAAAATGAATGACTTTGATTATATCAAATTAAAAAGCTTTTTTACAAACAAAACCAATTAACTAAAATTGGAAGGAAAGCAACAAAGTGGGAGAACATTTTTGTAACAAAACTCTCTGACAAAGGTTTAAATTTCTCAAATATATAAGGAACTAAGTCAAATTTATAAAAAGCCAAGTCATTCCCTAATCAACAAGCAAGGGACATGAATAGTTTTCAAATGAAGAAATCAAAACTATCAATAAGCACATGAAAAAGTGTTCTAAATCCCTTCTGATTAGAGAAATTCAAAAATAAAATAGCTCTGAGGTATTACCTTATGCATAGCAGACTGATCAATATGGCAGCAAAGGAAAGTGTACCTCTTGGAGGGGATCTGGCAAAATTGAGACACTAATACATTGCTGGTGGAATTGTGATTTGGTCCAAACATTCTGGAGGGAAATTTGGAACTATGCCCAGAGGGCTTTAAAAGAATGCCTGCCCTTTGACCCAGCCATACCACTGCTGGGTCTGTCTCGCAAAGAAATAATAAGGAAAAAGACGTGTACAAAAATATTTATAGCCACATTCTTTGTGGTGGCAAAAAATTGGAAAATGAGGGAGTGTCCCTTGAATGGAGAATGGTTGAATAAATTGTGGTATCTGATGGTGATAGAATACTATTGTGATAAAAGGAATAAAGAAATGTAGGAATTCCATGTGAACTGGAAAGAAATTGATGCAGGGTGAAAGGAGCAGGACCAGGAGAACATTGTACACTTTGGCACAATCAAATGTAACATACTTTTGTATGTATTGTATTTGTATGTATATGTATTTGTATGTAACATACAAGCAGCAATTCAACAATCCAGGAAAATCCAGAGGAATTTATGAGAAAGAATGCTCCCCACATCTAGAGAACAAAATGTGGGAACAGAAAAGCAGAAGAAAAACAAATGATAAACTAGGGACTTCGAAGGAGATGTGATTAGGGTTTTGATGTTAAGGGATCACACTACTGCAAATACAAATAACATGGAAATAGATGCTGAACAATGATACATGTATAATCCAGTGGAATTGCTTGTCAGCTCTGAGAGGGGGGAAGAGAAGAGAGCTGGGAAAAAATCATGAAATGTAATCATGGAAAAATATTCTAAGTAAATAAATTTAAATGTATAAATTAAAAATTTAAATGATGAAATAAAATGAGAGGTTGCTGATTCTTTGATTCAATTCAATAAATTTATTAAAAGCAAGCAAGTGGTGATGAGCCACTGAGATATCAGGAATACCTGGGTTCAATCTTGTCCAAAAGTAGCTTATTGAACTCGAGCAAATTAATTAGCATTTCAGTGTTCATATATATCTTACTTTCTAGTTAGATACTTTACTCTAGAGCCTAATGTTTTCTATAAGATAAAGTAAATATGGTAAAAGTTCTCAATCATAAAATTCTGTCTATATATCCACATTTTTAAAGTACTTTAAGATTTACAGTGTTTTGCTCACAACTCTGCTGGAGAGGTTATATAGCAATATATTTAAGTAACTGATGTTCAGAGAACTTAGTGACTTGTTCAGTGTCTCAAAAGTCAAAAGATTAGTTTCAGGGCTCAAACTCATTTTGTAATCTATAAACCATTTTCTACTTGGCTACTTCATTTCTATCAAAATCTCAGAAGACAGTCCATCAGTGATTTTACAGCCCATAATATTTCTTATCTACCTGATAGCCCCAATTTAAAATGATTCTATCATTTTTGTAAAATATCCTTTCTTCCCTTTACCCTATCTTTGACTTTCCTAACCTTCAAACAATGTATCCTTTACTGCTTCTTTCTCTTGTAACATCCTTCTGAATCTGGGATTTCTTTGCCCTGTATCATGGACTATCCTATATGACACTCCTCTCCTGCCATCAGTGAGTTTCAAAATATCCCTTTATTTTTTATGGAAGGGATCAGGCATCTCTGCCTTCAGTTTATTCTTTGCTCCATTCTAGAACAAATATATTGCTCCTTTTTTAAGGACCCTTTTCAGAATTTTCTTTACCTCCTTGGAGATTGGGGATAGGCTATCTTTCTTTTTGTTGCAATTCTCATTCTAAATATTTAGTCCAGAGTTTGGTACTTAGTGCAGAATAAGTGTTTTTTCCTTCCCTCCCTCCCTCTTTTCTTCCTTCTTTCCCTCCTTCCTTCTTTCCCTCCTTCCTTCCTTCCTTCCTTCCTTCCTTCCTTCCTTCCTTCCTTCCTTCCTTCCTTCCTTCCTTCCTTCCTTCCTTCCTTCCTTCCTTCCTTCCTTCCTTCCTTGAAAGACATCATTTTAAATGTCTTGTTCTACAATTTTCAATAACACTCTTTGACTGTGATTTAAAAAATGTTAAATGAAATATTTGAATGCTCTAATATTATTTAAATTTGCATGTATACATCTATGAATTCTTATAAAATTTGCTTTCACTGTTGTAATCATTCTATGAGATATATTTTATAGAAACTCATCCATTATAAAATAAGTCTGAAACATTATGTACTTTCAGTTCACTATTTCTTGTGACTGAATTATTGCTTTTATACTTGTGTGGCATTTGGTAACATGAGAAGGAAGTTCATGCTTTTCTAACACTAGAGTTTTCTTCCCAAAGTAGCAGAGTAATATTACTGTGCTAAATTTTAAAAACTGAATTCAAACACAAGAGAAAGAAATGTATGAGAACCATCTTTCTAAGAAGTCAGTTTAATAGTGTTTCCTGAAACAAACCCTTTGGGCTTTTGACAATTTGATAAAATGAAGTTGCTCTCCACACCCAAACTCTCATATATTCTGTCATTGTCACACAACTCTTCTTTCATTTCAGGACATGCTGCATTTACAGAATTTTTTTTATCACCTTCCTATTTCCAGACATTTATTCTTTAGTTCCTTTGGCTGATAGATATATCCCAGGACAAGTCTCCATGCAGCTTCTTTTTCATTCCTCTTAGTAACTATCTGTTAAGCTCAGGTCATCACAGAAATATTGAGATTCTAGTCATTCTGCAATAAATTCTGTCTTCCTTGTTCACTCTTCCTTTTTTTTATGAAATCATTTCTTTTAAGTAAAAGGAAGAGTAAATAGGGACTCTGGATTCAAATGCATCTCACCTTGGGCAAGTAATTAGCTCCTCTGGCCTATTGCTTCCACATTCTTTTTCCATTTACCTCCAATTATTTATCCATCTCTGTTTTCCTTTCTTCTATACTTTCATGATAGATTGCTGGATTAAAATTATTACTGAATTTATTTATTTTAAAACCTTCACCTTCCATCTTAGAATCAAACTGTGTATTGGTCCCCAGCCAGAAGAGTGGTAAGGGCTAGGCAATTGGAGTTAGGTGATTTCACCCAGGATCACACAGCTGGGACGTGTCTGAGGCCAATTTAGAACCCAGGACCTCCTGTCTCTAGGCATGACTCTCGATTCCCTGAGCCACCCAGCTGCCCCTTATAGAATTTATTAATAGTCAGTTTCATTGACTAATTGTGGCACAGCTAAATGCTACAAAAGTCCTCAAAGACATTTCTTTCCAGGGATGTGTGAAGTGAGTTTGGAAACTGACATTTCAGATAAATTTAAAACTGGAAAAACAAACAGGAAAATCTTAATTTATTGTTAATAACATTAAAATAAATAATACATATGAATAAACTTGCTTATGTCATCATCAATATACAATGTGGTTCATTTTTATTGTATAATGTCAAGCCTGAAAAGGTGAGTTATGTGATGAATTATACCCACTTGATTATAATGCTACTGGTCAGAGATATGAATTTACTCAGTTTAAAGCTAATAATAGGAAAGATGGTATGGCATAGAGTGGTAGTTTTAAGTAAAGAAAACTTTAAGTCCTACCCCTTACATAAACCACATGTGCCACTGTGAGAAAATATCAACCTTGGAGCACTACCAGGTACTACTTCACAATCACAAGTTGCCAAACAATCACAATTTAGCATTGGTGGAGGGAATCATCTTATCAGAAATTATCTCCACTGATGGAATTACAAGTCTAAACTATTTTTAAAAAATGTTACCTCATTGGGAATTTTTGTTTTATACATATATATATATATATATATATATATACTTAATAATAAAAGCAGAAACATTCTTATTTAGTCAATGAATCAATTTTTATTGAGAGATTATTGAATGCTCACTCTTCCTTTAGAGCATATTAATTTAGTAAAAGAATGACTTTGTGTTCATGTGATTCTGATATGGGTTACTTGATGGAAGAACAAATATAAAGGTCAAGTAGTTTGAAAAAAATTGTCGCCTTGATCAATTTCTAAACAGAGGTCTAATTTTCAATAGCAAGATGACCTTTCTCAAGTTAATAAAATACATTTATCTTATCTGTCATAGACCTCCCTCAGGTGATATGTTGGAGCAAAATTTGCTTCTCATCCTAACAAATATCCCTTGAGTTTGGTGATTTTCATCATGGAGTCTGAAGATTCACAGAACTGAAGAGAACTCACACATAGCCAGATGAATAAATGTCTATAACCCTTCTTTAACCATCTCTAGATGCCACAAACCTCCAATGATATTGTGTTATAAAAGCTTAATTTGGCCATCAATAATGATTTTCTAAAAGTGTTAGAAGTTTTTAATATTGTTTTGCATGGCTAAGTCATATGGTAATAGAAAGAAGAGTGGATACCAAGTAGCGCAGTGGATAGAGTTCTAAGCTTTGAGTCAGGAAAATCTGAGTTCAAATCCAGACTCAGACACTTACTGGCTATGTGACCTTGTTCAAGTAACTTAACCCCTGATGGCCTCAGTTTTCTCCATCTGTAAAATGGGGATAATAATAACACATACCTTTTAAGATTGTTGTGAGGATCAAATGAGAAAATGATTGTAAAGTGCTTATAACACTGCCTAACACATAGTAAGTGCAATATAAATGTTGTGATGATGATAATGATGATGATGTCATCATCTAAGGATCAAAGTCCTCATTATAGTGCTGTTATTTACCAACAATTTAGGAGTAGAATTAAATTTAGATGAAATCTAATCTAATCATTTGAAAGATAAATAAGCATCAGAAGCAGGATTGGAATCCAGGATTTTTTTTTTTTTTGCTCTGGATCCAGAGCATGGGTCCTTTAAA
Organism: Monodelphis domestica; assembly: GCF_027887165.1. Taxonomy (NCBI): domain Eukaryota; kingdom Metazoa; phylum Chordata; class Mammalia; order Didelphimorphia; family Didelphidae; genus Monodelphis; species Monodelphis domestica. The sequence continues at coordinate 328,787,210 of NC_077228.1, forward strand.
GTCCTGCCTGCTATAGAACACATTTAACAGTCTAGTGATAACAATAAACCCCTTCTAAGGAAAAGCTGTCTGATGTTGGGCATGCTATTCAGATTCCCTTTACCTCAATTTTATCATCTATGAAGTGAAGGGATTGGAATTGATCATTACGGTGAGGTTTTTCTTTGCATGGTTTTAAAAATAAAAGACATTTTGTACCTACTTTGTAGATAATGAATCATTTGATTTTGGTCATCTTTCAACTTTCTTGTATATGTTTTCTCCTTTATAAAATAGATAAAATATGAGTTGACATTTATACAGAGTATAGTTACAAAGTGCTTTAGATACTTTACGTTTTCAAATTGTCAGGAAAACCATAAAACTATACAAAGTAAGTAGGGCAGATACTATTTCCTACTGATTATAGATAAGGGAAGTGAGCTTCAGAGATATTAAATGATTTGTCCAAAGTCATTTTATTTACAAGTGATGACAGTATTATTCATACCTACATGTACTAATATGAAATCTAATGAATCTTTTACTATGTAACAGATGCTTATGCCCAAACTTACAAAGTTATGGTGAGAATTACATGAGAAAGATGAAAAAGCACTTCCAAACCATATAAATTGTTCTGCTTAATTCAATTTTCCAAATATTACATTCTTAATATTATATTTGGTGGATATAAAAATTTAAAAAATTATTTTTGTCCTTGTCCTCAAGAATCATACTTTCTGACAGAAAGGCTAAAACATATATATAAAGAAGGAGACCTGAAGTAATGGATGGGAGACATTACAATTCTCAATAAGATGTAGGACTTACATAGAAGAAGAGGGGAAAGAAAAGCAGAAACATTAACTTAGAGGTTTAAAAGAAAAAATGTTTAAAATTCTTCATGAAGAGGAGGGAACTGTGTGCATTGATAAGGAAGAAATTTCTTGTTTACCAAAGAATGACTTTGTAGAGTCACAGAGGCTATCAAATGAGGGCTCATTCTATAACATTCAGAAAGAAGAGAAGAGTCATGATATGTATTGATTCTCTGTCCAGGCTACTGAGGCAGGTATATGTTGACTTGGTGATAACAGTGGAGAACTCACAAGTCATATGTCTAATACATGACAGACTATCTCCAGAGACTTTAGATTATTAGATGATAACTCCCTTTTCTATTTTTTTCCTAATGAATTTTCTATTCATTATATATATATATATATGTATACATATATATATATATTCACTTATATATATATAATATATATAATGGCATTATCAGTAGGATGGGTAGAAAGCATTGTTAAATATTATTGTTTGTCCTTCATTTTTAAGAAAACCAAAGATATCACAAATTTGATTTAAGTGAGGCAGAGTGACACTGTTGCCAGCATTACTCTCTCTTAAAGTCATTTATTTCAAGTGGCAAGACAGAAGTCAAGACAACTGCTTGGGTTAGACATTCCCTTAATTCACCAATAGTTTTAAGGGCTGTGTTTAGTCCATTTGCTAAGATGATTTTACCTGGATGTGACCACTGTGCAAGCTGAGTCACAATTGAATATCAAGGGTAGAAAGCAGCCCTGGAAAAATGGGTCAGGAAACCCTCAGACCAGAGGTATTAGTTTTCTCTGAACACATCCTTAAACCACAATTATGATAATAAAATCTTCAACAAGAATTGAAGACCATATGGGCATAGGATATATTTTCATTATGGTTTTACTTTCTATTACAAATTCAGAAGAGAAAAAAGAATTTCAGAAAAATAGAGTAACTATGTAAAGAGTGTCTAAGAATGGAATTCAAATTTCCAGAACTTGGCTTAAAATATCAGGTAGATAGATTCCTATTCAGTGATGTGATACAGCTAACCAAGAGTAGTAATACTGTATTTGCCAAGTGTCTTGTGAATTTAATCAAAGGCACTTTTAAAATAAAAATAGGATGATGGAAGAGGAATACATATATTTCTTGTGTATGTTCTCCAACTCAGATGTCATAAAGTATGGGTCCTTAGATATGATTAGGTTTTAGGTACCATAAATCCATTTGGAAGTCTGATAAAACCTAGGCATCCCTTCTCAGAATGAAGTTAAATGCATAAAATAAAATACACATGATTTTAAAGGAGGCACATTTTATTAAAATATAATTATAAAAATATTTTAAAGTACACAGATCGCAGGCTAAGAATCTTTACCATAAACTGCAGCTTCAAAAAAGGAAGAAGAGCAATTGGTAACAAATGAATCAGTAGTAAACTCATGATATCAAATATTTTACACAAATGGCCAAAATTAAGGTAGCAAACAAGAGAAGGTAAACAAAAATACAAAAAATAAAAAAAAGCAATTTTTTTACACATGTAACATAGATATTTGACCAAAATGTCATTCTGGATAGGTATCATTGATTTTTTTATTATATATTTTATTTTTTTCCACAACTTCTTAATATTCATCTTTTGACATATTGTAATTCATATTGTCTACCTTTCCCCTCTTAATCCCTAAGAAGGTGTATAATGTGATATTGGTTGTACATATATTATTATATCATATAAATTTCCACGTTTATTCATGTGAAAGAAGACATATACATATCATTTATTAAATTAAAACAAGATAAATAAAAAGACAGGGAATTGGATAATGTTTTATATTGAAAGTACACTAATATGAGGAAATTCAGAATCAGAAGGTACATGTGTGAAAATTAGCAGGTTAGGTTCAATGAAGGAAGAAACATAAGTAATTTTTTATCATTAGATTATACTATAGACCGCCTGGACAGAAGTAAGAAATGAATGTGTAGTTGGCTAAACAAATGACAATCCTGGCATAGAGCCATGATATGGTAATTATGTGGGACTTACCCAAAATCTCCTGAAATTCTATGTCAAAAAGAAACATTCATAATAACTTAATTTGTTGATATTTTCACATTTTAAAATGTGAGGAAAGTAACCAGAAAAAAGTTATAATATGCATCTTATTCTTATTAAAAGCAAGGAACTCTTTTCTAGTTGGAAAGAAATGGTTTGGGGAATATATCATCACTTTAAATATTTGAATAGCTGTCATGAGAATGAGCAGTCTGTTTAGCCCCTGAGAGCTCAAATAGGAGCAAAGGATAGAAATGACAAGAAAGCAAATTTAGGCTCCATTTTAGGAACAGACTTCCTAACTAACAGAACAGTCAAAAATTAAAATGGACTACTTTGAAAAGTAATGAGGTCCCTAAGGTTGAATGTCTTCAAGCAGAGGCTGTATAACTACTTGATTTCTTCTGTGTAAAGATTTGACTATATGGCTGTTGAGGTTCTTTCCAAGTTTAAAAAAATATATTACTTTCCTAATTAACAAGCATTAATTTTATTTTCCAACTACCCTTCAAATGAATAAAAACAACAAAAAGAAAAATACAACATGCTTAAGAAATATGCATACTTAAAAATTCCTCTATCACTTATGCCCAAAATATATGTCTCAGTCAGCATTTTAAATATATCACTTCTCTGATAAGGGATAGTTTCATCATCAGTCCTTTTGAATTATGCTTTATCAATGTCAGAATTCTCAAGTTTTTCAAAGTTATTTTTCTTAATAATGTTGTTGGCATTGTATAAATTGTTTTCCTGGTTCTTACTCACTCTTATTCAGTTTCCAACTTTCACATTCTATGATTCTGTAAATTATCATAGACTCTAGAGTGCAATATGAAAAAAAAGAGATCCAAAGGGTGATGAGAAATTTGAACATGCCAAAGCAAGTACAAAGGGAAAAAGACAGGACTCAAGGATTTCTTCTTGTAAGAGAGATAGAGGGATACATTGGAGAATCAATCTAGTCTATGTTGGAAGGATAGTAAAGGTAAACACATGTATATAAACAAGTTGAAGCCAAATCAGTCTCTTCATGATACAAGAATCACATGAGGTAAGAGACACAGGAATTATTACACTATATCTAAAGAGGAGAAATCTAGGGTTTATCTGTTGAGATAGTATTTGTAAATTTTCTAAAATAGTGTCTGGAACCTAGTAGATATTTAGTAGATAACTTTGCCTTACATTTTACTGAAAAAAATGAGGTCATTTGCCAAGACCTACCTCTTCTCCACTATTCTTAACCTCACATCTCCAAGATGACTTCTGCCACTCAATCATGATAAGCTACTATCTCACATGAAGAGGTAGCCATGGTCATTTCTATGACAAAACTTTATATTTCCACAAATGATCACATACCTAGATATTGTTCCCTTTATTATCCCTATACTCTCTCACTAACTGTCAATCTCTCCTTGTCTATTGTTTTTTCCCTATTGTCTAGAAACATGCCTACAGCTTGTACCCCAAAGAAATAATAAGGAAAATACATGTATAAAAATGATCATAGCCACACTCTTTATGGTAGCAAAAATTGGAAAATGAGGGAGTGTCCATTGATTGGGAAATGGCTGAACAAATTATGGTATCTGTTGGTGATGGAATACTATTTTGCTGGAAGGAATACTGAACTGGAGGAATTCCATGTGAACTTGAAAGACCTCCAGGAATTGATGCAGAGTGAAAGAAGCAGAATCAAGAGAACATTGTACACAGAAACTGATACATTATGGCATAATTAAATGTAATAGACTTTTCTACAAGTAGCAATGCAATGATCCAGGATAATCCAGAGGAATTTATGAGAAAGAATAATATCCACATCCAGAGAAAGAACTGTGGGAGTAGAAATGCTGATTGAGGTGTTGGCATTAAAAGATCACTCTATTGCAAATATAAATAATATGTAAGTATGTTTTGTACAAGGATACATGTATAACCTAGTGGAATTGCTTGTCAGCTCCAGGAGGGAGAAGGGACGAGGGGTGGGAACAATCATGAATCATGTGACCATGGAAAATATTCTAAATAAATAAATAATTTATTTTTTAAAAAAGAAAGAAATACACCCATACATATTTTCGAAATTCAAAAAACCTTCATTTGAGCCATACATCCCGGTTTCATATCATATTTCCTATCCCTTTTGTGACTAAACTCCTTGAAGAGGCTGTCTATCCTAGATACTCTCTACCTCCACTTTCTTTTTCATCTCACTCTAAATTCACTACAATCTGACTTCATTATTCCAGAGATTTCTCTCTCCAAAGTTACCAATGATCTATTAATTGCCAAATTGTAGTCATTGTCATTGTTGATCACTCAATTACCACCATATCTTTCAGACTCTCTTCTTTCAAGGTTTTTGTTACATTACTATAGCCTACTTCTTTTCTGACCTGTCTGAGCTCTCCTCAATCTCCTTTGCTGAATCTTCATCCAGGATATTCCTATTATCTATGAATAACAGCCCTCTTATTTTCCCCCTCTATCCTATATTATTTGGTGATGTGTATGCAGATGATTCAGCCCTAACTTCTCTTCAAACCTCCAGATACATGTCCAATTGCCTACAAGACACTTCAATAGACATTTTTGATTCAACATGTCAGAAATTAACAATTATATTTTCTCTTATTCCAAATCTTCTCTCTTTCCCTATTACTATCCAGGATACCATCATCCTCCAAGTTACCCATTACCATCTTACTGTGGGACATTATCATCTTACACTTAAATTACTTATGTACACTATTTGGTTTACCAGTCCCTCAAGTCGCACTTTACTCCAGTTCATCCCTAACTCAACTGACAAATTAATCTTCCTAAAACGCATTAGACCGTATTAATTCACCATTAAGTGAACTCAAGTACCTATTATCTCTAGGATCAAATATAAAATCATGTGTTTAGCATTCAAAATTATTTATAAATCATCTTACTTCTATTTTTCCAGGCTTTATACATTTTACCCACCCCTTTCCTTCATTTACTTCCACTGACTTCCTTGTTGTCCCTGGAGGAAAAAATTATTCATATCCCAACTTCCAGCATTTTCATGAATTTTTCCTTATGTTTATAATCTCCCTCTTCATCTTTGCTTTCTGGCATCCTTCATGTCTTAGCTAAAATCTTACCTTTAAGAAGTCCTTCTTGATCCTATTTAATGCTAGTGCCTCCATCTGTTGATAATCTCCAAAATATTCTGTTTATCTACTTTGTACAGTCATTTTTGTCTCTCTTTCATTAGACTTTAAATGTCTTGAGAGATGCCTTTTTTATTTTATTTTATTTTAGTCTTTGTATACGCAGCTCTTAATACAGTGCCTGGCATAGAATAGGAGTTTAAAAATTGTCACCTAACTTTCTACTGTTTCTTTCTCTGCATTTATATATTAATCTATTCACTTATCCACTCATTTATTCATTCAGTTATGCAGATTTATTGAATCAACAGATACACAGGAAATACAAAAATACATAAAACTCAAACCCTGTTTTAAAGAATTTACAATGAACTATTCTATATTAGTAACAGACAAACCAATCAGTCCCTTACTCAACTGGAAGCATAATTATTCTAAGAACACAGAAACCAAAACTGAGAACAAAGTTAAAAGAACTTCACAGTTGTTTAATGTAAAGAGGTCTTGTGACTTTCTGTGAGGATTTGCCTGTAGACTGATCACAACTCAAGTATATAAGTAAATTGATAAATGACTAGGAAAACTTAATATAAAGAGTAGAAAAGTCACTTCTAGAACTCCACATGACAATCCTCCCTCCAAATGACATCAATTTTCCTTCCACTACCTTGAAATAATTTCAACATAAAAGAACAGAATGAACCAATGTGAAAGTATTGCAGGCATTTAGAAATAAACTTCTAGAGAGCTCATCCAGAATTTGAAAGAGCTATGATTACAAATCCCCTGTCTGAAACCTGGAGAAATACGTGACAGGTTTAGGTGAGAAAATAACAGTTGGATCTTGATTCTTTTGTTCAGTTTGAACTTTTTTTATTGCTATTGAAAAGAGAAAAGCAAATTATTTTCAGATTTTCACCTGGGCATCTTAGTAAGACTAACACTTCTATTGTTCTTATCTTTAAAAGGAGAAAAATATAGAATAGTTGCTTAAAATTTAGATGGTATCACGAATTCAGCACTATGCCATCACCAAAATCTTTGCATACCAGAGCAGACTAAACTAAATAACTAGTGCTAAATAATCCAACAATGTTCAATTAAAAATGTTAAGGCTCAGGATTAAATATATCATGTAATCACAGAACCAAATGACTAAAATTGTTCGTATTCTTTGATTAAAAGAAAAAGTCTGACCTGTTTGCCATTAATGTAACCAAAGAGGTCAGTATTATAAAGATCTAATATGTACAAATTGGTGTTATTTCTATTAGCAAAGAACTGGAAACAAAGTAGATAACCAAAGACTGGAAAATAATTAACAAAATTATAGTATATGAATATAATGTGATATTATTGTACTTTTAGAAAATGAATTAAAGAATACAAGAGAGATATGATGATGTATGATTTGATGCAAAGTGAAATAAGCAAAATTAGGAAAATGTTTACAATGACAACATTGCAAATGAAAAGAACAATTGCAACAACAAAATCAAAACTTAACACTATAATTATGATGAAATGTCATACCAAAAAGGGATCAGAATGTACCTCTTTTTGACTATAAGTATATATATATATATATATATATATATATATATGTTAATGGATTGTATTAATGTTTGAAATGTTTTTAAATTTTATTTTATTTTATTTTTGGAAATTTTTATTTTCTTGATTTGGAATATCTTTCTTTTTATTTAACTTGCATTATTTAATTTATTATTTTTGAAAATTTTATTTAATTAGTCAATTTAGAATATTTTTCCTTGGTTACAAGAATCATGTTCTTTCCTTCCTCTCTCCTGAGCCCCTCCCATAGCCTACACACAATTCCACTGGGTTTTACATGTGTCCTTGATCAAAACCTATTTCCATATTGTTGATGTATGCACTAGGGTGATCATTTAGAGTCTATATTCCCAATCATATCCCCATCAACCAATGTCATCAGGCAGTTGTTTTTCTCCTGTGTTTCTACTCCTACAGTTTTTCCTCTGAATGTAGATAGCATTCTTTCTCATAAATCCCTCTGAATTTTTCTGAATCATTCATTGCATTGCTACTAATACAGAAGTCCATTACATTTGCTTGTACCACAGTGTATCAGTCTCAGTGTATAAGGCTTTCCTGGATCTGTTCCTTTCACTCTCCATCAATTCCTAGAGGTCATTCCAGCTCACATGGAATTCTTCCAGTTCATTATTCCTTTGAGCACAATAGTATTCCATCACTAAGAGATACCACAGTTTCTTCAGCCATTCCCCAATTGAAGGGCATCTTCTCGTTTTCCAATTTTTTGACACCACAAACAGAGCAGCTATGAATAATCTTGTAAAAGTCTTTTCCCTTATTATCTCTTTGGGCTATAAACCCAGCAGTGCTATGGCTGGATCAAAGGGCAGACAGTCTTTTAGCACCTTTTGGGCATAATTGCAAATTGTCCTCCAGAATGGTTGGATCAATTCACAACTCCACCAGCAATGCATTATTTGACAAAAACTGCTGGGAAAATTGGAAAACAGTATGGGAGAGATTAGGTTTAGATCAATATTTCACACCCTAAGCCAATATAAACTTAGAATGGGTGAATGACTTGAATATAAAGAAGGAAACTATAAGTAAATTAGGTGAACACAGAATAGTATGCTTGTCAGATCTTTGGGAAAGGAAAGATTTTAAGACCAAGCAAGAGTTAGAAAAAATTTACAAAATGTAAAATAGATAATTTTGATTACATTAAATTAAAAAGTTTTTGTAGAAACAAAACCAATGCAACCAACATTAGAAGGGAAGCAACAAATTGGGGGAAAAATCTTCATAACAAAAAACATCTGACAAAGGTCTAATTACTTAAATTTATAAAGAGCTAAACCAATTGTATAAAAAATCAAGCCATTCACCAATGGATAGATGGACAAGAGACTATGAATAGACAATTTTCAGATCAAGAAATCAAAATTCTTAATAAGCACATGAAAAAGTGTTCTAAATCTCTCATAATCAGAGAAATGAAAATCAAAACTAACAACTATGAGGTACCAGCTCACACCTAGCAGATTGGCTAACATGACAGCAAAGGAAAGTAATAAATGTTGGAGGGGATGTTGCAAAATTAGGAGATTAATGCATTGCTGATGTGTGAAGTTCTGCTGAATCTTTTGCCTTAATTTTTGTTCTTTATAAAAAAATGATATTCTTCCCATGTATTAATTGTCAACAATTAAATATATACAAATGTGGATATGTTTATATATATATATATATGTATTCATATAAATTATTTTTAGAGAATTGTAGGATCTTGATATGAAGATTTCTTTGAAAGAGAAATGCAGTTCATTACACTCATTACAATTCTAATTGTAATAAAATTTTTCCAAGACTCTTTTCTTTGTCTAACTATTGTTTCTTGGTTATCTTCCAGTACCAAGTAGAATTAGCCTAATCTTTATTCCATATGGCATCCCTAGGAAAGCTTGAAGAAAACTTGTTTCTACTAAGGTTTATTTTCAAAATTTTATTTCTCTTTGGCTAAAAAATTGCCTAGAATATCTTTGCAACAAGATAGTCCAGTGATATTGAAGCCTTGTTCATCCATTGTTTACAGCAACCTTGGGACCTGAGGCAGCTTATTTTCAAAAGAAAATTTATTAAATTTCTAGATATGTGATCCATAGCTCAATTTCTGAACAGAGGAGCTATAAATAAGTATTTTAGTTACATTCAGATTTAAGGTTTTGTCTCCAAAGAAAAATTTTAATATTAAAATCTTTGGAAGGAGCATATGTATAGCCTTTTTTATAATGGGAAGATGGCACCTGATAGCTGTTTAAGTAGAACCAATTTATATACCACTGGTACATCATCCTAAGTCTGACTTATCTTGTAGGATAATGTCAATACAGATTATGAGTGAAATGTAAACAAGTGAATTTAAATCACTAGTAAACCATAAATGATATTAAGGTCAAAGAGTTATTGAGGAAACAAAATTGTTGTACTAGCATCCTAAAGCAGCCCAAAAAACCTCCACCAATCTTGCTTCCTTTTTTTCTTTTTTTTCCTACTTACTTCTATAAACCATAAGTAACCTGTTTTTTTTTCAAAATTAAATTTTATTCAGTTGCTTCCTTCATTGATCCTATTTAGTAGCTGTCAGACCTTTAATGTAAAGTTTCTGCCCCTTTTTGGTATCTAAAATCATGTTTCTTCTGAAAAGTCCCTTCAGGAAAATATCTGATGGCTTTTTCATGTTATTACTTCCTCTGTATTCCTTCAGAAATGTGATCCATTTCCTCTGACCTCTTTAACCTCTAATGAAGCCTCTGCCAGCTCTTTTGCTATAAGGATTTCTTAACTTTTTCTCTTACTTTAAAATAGAGAGGAGGGATCTTTAATTCCCCCCCCTCAATATCAAGCTCATATGTTCTAGAATAATTCCAGAGGATAGAAAGTATCCATTCTGTATTTTCCTATGGATCTTTATGCTTGTGGAAATAATTCTATATTGTATGGATTTTTAGATCATTAGCCCATTATTAATATATTAAATTTGGTCCCCAAGGAGTCTTAAGCTGTCACAAGCAGATATTCTTTTCACTCTTAATAGTAAGGCACAAGAAAGGGTTATGATATAATTGGATAATGCAAAAACAAATGCATTACTCTAGCTCTATTTACAATACTATTTCTTTGATATTAGTGGTAGCAACACAAGGGGAGAAAAAATAAGGTTTAAATCATTACATGTAGTGAACAATTTTATCTGTAAACTATACAAAAATATATATTTATTAGTAAAATATGAACACTAATTAGCCAACTATACTACCTAAAACTAAACATTTAAATTTTTCTGATTTAAAAGACAAAAAAACAATGTTTTAAAGTGGAAAGGAACTTTAGCAATCATCCCCTCCCAAATGCACTCTTAATAAAGAAACTGAAGTCCATTTTGGGGGCAAGGATGCCATAAGCACTTAATTTTGAAAGAGAACATTTGAAGCCAGATCTTCTTGACTCCAAACCTATTTCTCTATTCATGATGTATGCATGATTAAAGAAATGGGTCAACTGAGAGGAGAGAAAGGTAGGACAATGATGTAATAATATTGCCTATCAAAATAGTTTAAGAAAGCACATGAGGAGACAATTTTTATGGCATTTTCCTAAGGTGAATGAGAGGTGAGATTATATTTGGAAAACCGAGTATTATTTAAAAAAAATAAATGAATAAAATACCTTCAAATACCAATATACAACTGGAAGAAAATAAACAAATGAACAACAAACATAGTGAAGTAATTCCATTTTACAGAGTCTGTTACAACAGCCTATATCAGTTTTCCCAATCTCCCACCTCTTCCCTCTGTAATAGATCTTCTAAACAACTGCAATCCCAATATTTCTACAATATGCCTCTATTATTATTATTCTATTGCTCAAAAACTTTCCATGGTAGTTCATTCCTGCTTGGAGTAAAGAATGTCACCTAAGATCCTTTCAAACATTGTTTTGATGATTTATTTAATCACAAATGATTAATTCATTCATTTTCTAGGGGGGAATGGATCTCCAACCTATTACTCAAACACTTAATTTTCTTTCTTTTTCACAATTGCCTTTCTAGTCCACACCCCCTTCATATATATAACATACATATATATATATATATATATATGTACATAGTTTAACCATTGCAGATGAATATTATAAAAGTAAATATGACCAACTTGCTAATGAAATTGTGTTTCTTTACAAGGATGATAAAAACCTTTGACTAATAATGAGAATGTTTTATCAATTTTTTATGATCTTCCAATGAGCTAAAGTTTTATTTTTTCTCTGGAATTATATATTGGTGAGTATTTTAAGCATTTCAAGTCTGATACAAATCAGATGCTCTAGTATTATGTTCCCCTATTGACAAATGGCTAAGGGTAACACATACCCAAGTAATATTATTTCTTTGTACTTATCTTATGAAGCTCAAATGAGATAACATTTTTGAACCAGATATTTTTCTAAAGTCTCTTGAAAGAGGCTTAGGTTTAATGATCAGTAAAGTCATGATGAATATAGGAAATATGAGCTGTCCAACATTTTCAAGAGTTCTACCTCTTCTTTTCCTTTGAAAAAAAATCTTTCTGAGGTTTTCATTGTTTGTGTTAGAAGAGAGACAACTATCCAGACTATAGTGTTGAGCCTACATACTGATGGTGATCCATAAGTAAAAAGTGTTGGTAACACAAATATACTCACAAATGCACATATACAAATATTATTCTAGTGTGTTTTTTTGCAAACATATTAGAGAAGCCAATATAAGGGACTCACTTGAGGGCAGAAAAACACTATTTTAGTGGCTTATTATAAGGAAAGTGATTGTTGAAAGACATAACTTTTAAAAGCAATTGTTGTTTTGTTTCTGTTTTTAAGTTATAATAGGATGGATGATATAGAAGATGATGTAGAAAGTTTACTGGGAATGCAGTTGAAAACTTTAGGTTTGGTTACTTCTTATATTTCTGACTATAGACAAATCATTTTCCTTTCTAAACTTGAGATTCTTTGCCTACAAAACAGTAATAACAATATTGGTTCCTTTTAGCTCACAGAGTTCTTATGAGGAAAATAACTTATAAACTTTAGAATGCTACATAATTTTGAGATAATCTTACTTTTTTCTTGTATAGCAATCTCTGAAAGTCATAGATTAATGTTGAGCTTAATCCCTAGCTAAGAAAAGCACTAAATTACTTGCAATTTCATTATGCAAGGTAATAGCCCTCATTAAAACAAACACTTTAAAGAGAATATAAAAAACTGGTATACTCAACATCTATTGAATCCTCAACTCCTAGAGCATCTGTGAACACATGAGCTAAATCCATCCATTATAAGTTCAGCATTGGCATGGAGAATTAAAATAATATATACAAAATCAAGTGTTCAAATTTTAAAGGTTTTTATCTCTTCTCTGAATAAATACAGTGGAGTAACTTGATTCTTGAAAATTATATTCTATAAATGCCACTTTGGGAATTTCACAACCTAACTATTTAGAATCTTATTTTATAAACAGAAGACATGCTAACATATATTTAAGCCATGTAGGTTTTAGATAGTGCCACTCCCATTCTACATTTTTTTTTTGTTTAAATACCTATCTCGGAAACACTTATAACGTTTGGGTTTCCTTTTACAAGTCTATGAAAAAAAGTGATTTGAAAATACATTGAATATAGTCAATGAATTTAACTATTTTTAACTGAAAAGTTTCAGGAGAAGAAACCAAATGACACATAACATCTTATTACTGGCTTTCCCAGGGATTCCACTATTATATTGCTACACCTAATTTTGAAGAAACTGATAAACTTTAAATTTCAAAAGAATTATGCCAATAAGTGACTTTAAATACATTCTCTGAAATGTACTTATTTTATAATTCTTTTTCATTCATACCATTTTCATGACACATTGAATATCCATATCAACAGAAAATAGAGACAATTTATTTTATTTAGTAGCCCCTTGTGATTAATTATTTCCAAAAGATTTCTGGTCTTCAATAATACTTTAATATACTGGAGAGTATCCTATAGAGTTAGGATCATTTAGGTTAGCTACTAGCCAAAACAATTCCGCTAATTCTGATTTCTGCAACAGCTAGAGAATGGAGACAGAGAGCTGGAATTCATTCCTTCAACATCATCCCAGAATAATGTTGCAGGTTTAGCAATGATACATTAGCAAAGCACATTTTGCCAACCCCAGGCACAGTACAATTGCAGGAAAGTCCTTGTTGCATCCCAAGAACAGAGATAAGTTTCAGGATAAAGACAAAATCAAGGGAAAAAATAACAACCCCCCATGAGTAAAAGACAGAGAAAAAGTCTGATGTAAGAAAAATATCTCAACAAGAGAGATGACTAAAAACCAAGCTCAAAAGATGACAGCAATACAAAATATCAAAACATGTGAAGCTTCAAAGTAAAATATGAAAAAATATCAAGCCCAAATATAAACCCCTGGAAGAGCTCTCCCCAAAAAAGAAACATAGGAGAAAAAATAGAAAAACATGATAGAAAAAAATCAAAAATTTAGATAAAAAACTTACTGAAGCAAATATTTCCCTGAAAAAGGAAAAATAATAACTCAAACTGGAAAATAATTTCCTAAGAAAAGAAGTACAAAGGCTCAAATGAGAAAATAGCTCTCTAAAAATTATAATTAGATAAACAGGAGTTTTATGAGGTAGGAGAAAACAATAAAACAAATTGCAAAGATCAGGAAAAATAGAAGGAAATTTGAAATCTCTCACAGATACAAAACTGACATGGAAAATAGATCCAGGAGAGACAATCAAAGAATCATTGGGTTGCATGGAAGCCACAATAAAAAAATTAACCTGGACACCATATCGAAATAAATTATCAGGGAAAACTGCTCTGATGTTCCTGAATAAGAGGAGAATATAAAAATGGAAGTTATTCACTAGTTACCTTCTGAAAGAGATCCAAAATTTAAAAATCTCAGGACTAGTATAGTCAAATTCCAGAAATCCCAAGTCAATGATAAAATAGTATAAACCACCTGAAAGAAAGTCAAATTTTGTGGAATCACAATCAGGACTACATAGAACAAAACAGATTCTACATTAAAGGATCTAAAGACATGGAATATGATATTCCTCAAGGCAAAGGATCTAGCTTATAACCAAAAATCATCTACTGAGAGAAAGTGAGCCCAATATTCAAGGGGAAGAAACAGACATTTAATGAAGTAAAATAATTTCAGGCATTCCTAATGAAATGGTCAAAGCTAAAAAGGAAGAAAGTCCAAGAATCCATCTGAAGGGGGATTTAGAAAATGAAGGTTATGACTAAGGCATAGGCAGCATGTTTTAGAAGTTACCAGGAATGGGACTAAACTTCTTGTAAAAGATGGTACTTAAATTCAGTCTTAAAGGAGGTAAGGGGTTCTAAGAAGAAGAGGTGAAGAAAGAACATTCAAGTAATGTGAGGCACTGAGTACAAGAGCAAAAAGGCAAAAGATAGAATACCATGGATAAGGAATATTAAAAGAAAGACATATTGGATTGCCTATATTTTGAAAAGCAGAAGAACTTATAGAAATTGGAATAGTATATGGCAAATAGATTGCCAAATATTTGAATATCCAACATGGGAATTTATATTTAATCCAAGAGACAATAAGAAACCAGTGAAGTTTTTTTTTTAAATTGAACAATGATAAAATTGTAGCTTTAACTTAAGAAAATCATTGGCAGCTCTGTGGATGAATTAGAATTGGGAAAGACCTAAAATAGGACAACCAAAATGGATATTACAAAATCCCCAAGGAAAAGTGATAAGGAACTGAACTTAGGTGGTAGAAATATAAATATTGAGAAACGATAGGAGGTGAAGATGTTGTAGAAGTGGAAAAAGCAAATTTTGGAAAGACTATGTACATCTATATTATGTCTAGGCAGATGACTTCAATTTCTCTATAAAAAGCTCCAGTCTTTCATGCTCTCAATTGAGGTAACAACTACTTTCTAGAAATATGTATATATATTTATATATACATGTATATATAAATATATGTACATACATATATTTATATATACATGTACATATAAATATATATACACACAAATAGATATGCATATGAGCATGCACATATACATTCATTTTTGACACATAAAATATATTTATAATATATACATATGAACACATATATTTATATGGACACAAAATATAGATATTTATATATTAGTAAATTTATAGTAAAAAAGAAGAAATATTAATTACTGTATATTTCAGATGAGAATTTCTATAAAAAATGACACCTGGATTTAGCATTGAGTAAAGTTGGAAATCATTTAGATATTTTACTGAGGCATATAGTAGGTGAATTAAAATAAAAGTTGAATTTGATGACTCAATTAGAAGATCACATTTATTTTTTTAACTTTAATTAAGAAATATATTATCACTTTAGAGAGACTAATATTGTGCTTGTTGGAATTAAGTAGAAAAGATCATGTTTTTCTTCTTGAAAGTGAAAGGTGCAATGATTGTCAATCCTTTCTAATCTTCTTAATCTTGAATAGTTCCTTTGACTCACACTGAAGCCAGGAACTATCATAGTGGAGAATGAGGTGAGTTATGAAAGCCATTTCCCTACTAGAACTTTACATAATCTCTCAATGAGTCAAGACATATATTTATTACTTCCTATACTGTCATTATTCTAAGTTCTTACAATTAGTCATTGTTCTAAGTACTGAAAATACAAAGCCAAAAATGTGAGACTGCCTTTAATGAACTTACATTCTAATAATGGAGACAATATGTGCTTATCTAACTATATACATAATATATTCAAGTTGATATGAGGTAGTTATGGGAACTAGTGCACCAGTAGTCTGAACTGGAAGAGAGGAATTCACATAGAGGATGAAAAGATGATTCTTAAAGGAAACCAGGAATCAAAAGTCAGGTGTCAGAACATTTCAGTAATGATGAACACATAGTCCAGAGGTAGGGTCAGAAGATGAAGTATGGTGTGTACACATGTGTGTTAAAATTAAAAAACAATATTTTATTTGAATCATATAATGTATCTAAGAGAGTAATGCATAAGAAATATAAAACAATAGGAAATGGTTGTCAAAATCCTTAAATACCAATAATCAAGAGTCACTGATATGTTAAGTAGGAAGGTGATATGATAAAACTTGAGCATTAATAAAATAACTTTGACACTGGATGACAGACTGAAGAGAGGAAAAAGTCAAAATACCATTGTCAATTGAAAGGCTTTTGCATCAGTCCAAGTTAGTTGTGATGAGAGCTAGAACTTGAGATGTCACTTTGAGAGTGCAGAAAAATGGACTGGGCTTTGTGAGATATGTAGGTAGAAGTAATGATGCTCAAAAGTGATTTAATATTGGGGTAAGTAGTAATGTGTAGTCAAGGATGACATCAAAGTTAGGTACCTGGTGTCTGAGAGATTGAGGAAAAGTTAGAAAGGGGAGTTTAATTGGGGGGCAAGTTAATGAATAATATTTTGAACATAGTGAGTATACCAAGCCAAAAATACACCAAATTTAAAACATGAAAAGGAAAGTTGATGACTCAAGACAAGAACTCAGAAAAAAAATTATGGCCTAATATGTGGATTTAGGAATCATGTTTAGAGATGTTGGTTGAAATGATGGGTGCTGATTAAATCATTGATTTAGACTGCATAGAAAGAACAGAGGAGAGTGTCTAGGACAGACACTTGGGAAAATTTTACAGTTAATGATTGTTACCTGACTGATCTAGAAAAGGAATTTGCAAAAGAGTAGTCATACAAGCAGGAAAAGGAGGAAGATTAAGGGAAGTCTATAGAAGAGAGAACATTCAGGAGGATGTTGTGGTCAACTGTGTCCAGTGCTACAAAGAGGTCAAAGAGGATGAAGTTGAGAAGGCACTAGATTTGAAAATCAAATAATTAGTGACTTTGAAAAGAAAAAAAATAGTATTATAATCAGAAAGCAGATTATAAGGGTTAAGAGGAAACTAAGAGAAAAATATGGACAGAATTTTTACTGCATTTGGCCAACAAAAGGAAGAGGGAAACAGAACAATAGCTAGCAATGAATACGGGAGCTCATGAGTATTTTTTTAGAATGAGGAAATATTTATAGGAAGCAAGGCAGAAACCAGTCAATAAAGTAAGCATGAAGGTAGAGCATCATGAAAATGATATTGGAGAGAGTCTGCTGAAGAAAGCAGCAGGTGAAGGATTCAAGTATGCATGTATATGAACTAGCCTTGAAAAGAACAAAGATAATCTCTTCATTGGAGAATGGAATAAAGGGAAAAATGATGATGGATAAATTCAAGATGATGGGAAATGATGGTGAAGAAGAGGGGGAGAGGGAATTCTCTATGATTATTACTTATATTTTCAATAAAGTGTGAATTGAAAATCTCACCTAAGAGGATCTGGTCAGATGGGTGTATTTGAAGGTTTGTAGAAAATCTAAAAATTTTGGAAGAGCCTTGCTGGGATTTAAGTAAAAAAAAAAAGAAGTAATGATATCTGAAAGGACTGACTTGCTCTAATAAAAGTAACACCACTGAAAGTAAAAAATGAGAAATTTATAGTGAACCTAGTCAGTATGGTTTGAAGACTTTCTTTAAGCAGATCATGGGATCTGCTCTAAGGAGAATGTAAGAGCCTAATGTTAAGTTTTTAATTTGAAAATTTAAAAGCTGGAAATTAGTAAATGTGACAATTAAAGGCTTTATTTATTGTTTCATAGATTGTCTGGACTGAAAGAAGTTAAGGAAAAAAATTTCAAAAATTCATATTAATATTAAAATAAGTATGAAAAAATAGATATGGCCACAAATATATAATTAATGTGATACAATTGAATCATGAGAACCTCAAAAAAAAGGTTGCTGAGTAAGTGTAGACAGAGAGCCTGGAGATGGCATGTTAGGATGTAGGTATGAAGGCATATTATTGTTCAGTCATTTCAGGCATGTCTACCTCTTCATGACCCCATTTGGGGTTTTCTTGGTAAAGATACTGGAGTGGTTTGCCATTTACTTCTATGAATATAAATAAATATTCTTCTTCAGCTTATTTTACTGATGAGGAAACAGGGAAACAAGCTTAATTGACTTGCCAAGTATCTCAGAACCAGTATCCAAGACTAATATTGGACCCCAAAAAGAGATTTTCTGAAGCTAAGTTCAATATTCTATCTGCTGTGACAGTGCTAGATGCTAAAAAGGTGAATTGTGACTTTGCTTCTGGGAGCCAGGTGTGTCAATCAATAATCCCATGAAGATGTAAGAATTTAAATTTATTTTTTTATGTAATATGAAAGTTCTAAAGTAATATTGTGGTCACTGATTTAAAAATATTGCAGCTTAAGTCAAAATGACTTTTAGCAGCTTTATTTACAAAGAGGTGGAAAGAGTGAATGTGGAAAAATGTAGATAAAAAGACAGATTCAAATAAGCCTAACAGCCCTTCTCCTTAGAAGCCAAGTTCAGCCCCAGCAGGGCTTCCCCAAGATTTTGTCTCCATGTGGATTTCTCAGTAATCCTCAGCCAGAAGTGTAAAAAATGGACTCGAGTGCAGGACTGAAATCTCCACGAGCCTTTGCTCCACTTCCCCAGAATGCCTTGTAATCTCACCTGGGCCGAGATCGAGAAGGTATTTAAGGTGATTCAAAGGCTTTTCATGGTCTTTTCTCACTCTTGGACTTCTGTTTTGGGGCAGGCCTGGCTTTTTTTCATAATGTAGGTGAGGTTGTGTCTAGGCCACTCTATGGCCTGGACACGTGTTTCTTACCCTGTAATTTCTTTAATCCTTAATCTTCAATAAACCTCTAAAAAAATATAATACTCCTTGCAGAGAGAAACTAATTTCTACCTGCATCAGTCTCCCCATATTCCCTAAATTTTAACTGTTACAGAAGTCCCAGTGGTTTCTTCAGTCAGGGTTCCACCAGAGCAGCCTCCTCCAAAGCCAAAGTAGGTACCTCCAGAACCAATCTCTCCAGAAGCCAGGAAAGGAAGGCCATCTAGCCTATGCAGAATTCAGGGGAAAAGTCTCCTCCTCCAGTCTGGTTCTCTGATTCAAGGATCCTTGAGCTGGCCTTTTAAAGCCATCTTCTTGATGTCACTTCCTGTCAGTCCCTCTCTTTCTGAGAGAGAACCAATCTCAGTCTTACAATTTGCCCAGCACTGCCGGGGAATGAGGGGGTGACCTTTGTAGGTGTGAGCTTACTCTAGTTAGTGACTTGAAAACTGGTTTACTTAGTGTCAAGTAGGGGTACTTTAAGTTCTTGATTTGTTTAGCTAAATAGACAAGGGTAGAGTTAATCCTATCTTCACAGAGCCCATAGACACTATAACCAAGACTCTCCAGGAAATTCTGGGATATGATATAATTTGTGGGGATTCAGGTCTGAGTGAGATCCATATGATAAAGGGAACAAAGAGGTTTGAAATGATGTTTGTTAATTATAGAATAAGGCTTCCAAAGGGAATATTTGAATAAAATTGAAGAGATGAGCAAATAAAGATGCCACTTTGCAGTGTTTAGGGTAGGTGTTAAGATCAATGTAAATGAAACAGAAGAAAATGGGTATTGAAGATAAGGATTTGCCACTTACTAATCTGGGATTCACCTTTACTAAAATGACTGAACAACAAAAACATCACAGTGATAGAGAGAATAAAGACTTGGGTGATTAGTAATTTGGGGGGTATGAGCTAAATCTTCCTCTTCCTCCTCATCATTATCAGGAGCAACAGCAGCTGCTTTCCAAGCTAGAAAGCCCGGCAATTTAGAAACCATGAAGGGGATGTTCACTCTTCTCAGCAGGAATAAAACCTACTTTTTTACCCTTTACTAAGTACAATCCCAGAAAACTATTTGCTTGGACCAGGATATAATAGAAATTAAAAGGAATGTTCTGGTATTTACTCAGATTAGCTTTAAACAGAGATCTCCAATGAAATAGCAGAAGAAGAATACAAGCAAAAATATATTTGATAAGGCTTTTAAAGTACTTAGTCAAAGATCTAGTTAACCCCAGAGTATACAAGCTACAGAAGTGGCATATTCCACCACAAAAGAAGCCTAGCAGATGAGAGCAGAGAGAAGCAACATGAGTGGTTAGGGGAACACCCAGAAGAGTTCAGCAATGTGGCCAGAAGAACAATGCCACATATGACAACAACTTAGCAGGGAAAACAGCTTGATTGAGAACATAAAGTACATTAATAGTTCTTGAGAATCAAGAGTGTTAGTTGTCCCAGTAATATGTGTATTTTGGAAGCATATAATTCCCTATGTTGTCTTCCCATGAATGTGCCCTTAACACATGCTTCATGAATATCTTCTCCATTACTATTGATATAGTAATTTATGGAGGAAAGTATCCCTCTTTGTATTCTTTCTCTTGTAACTAATATTGTTCTGTTCCTTAATTAAATGTGTTTTGCTCTGACTTTATTTGCCCTCTGATTGGTTGATAAAAGAAACATATTTGGGGGAATCCAAGAACCGTAGTTTGAATGCATAATGTCTCTATCCATAGCATACTTAAAATCTAAAGTAGCATTTAGGAGGGGGTGTACATGTTCCGAGTATGACCCAGATTCTGTGTTATATTAGATCAAGGGTATTGTGATATAGAGAAAAACATCTGCAAGGTTTTTCCTTGGCTGGCTGGGAAAGGCAGCACTGTCTGGGTTAGGGCAAAGATCTGATATCCCTTTTATTTACTGATAAAGACCAGCCTTTTCTTTCTTTGTGATGTTACAACCATGACTGTCTCATTTCCTACAGTGATGTTAATAAATGAAGAGAGGCCAAAAATAGTATTAAGTCTAGCAGTAAGAAATAGATACTGAATTACTGCAAATCCCATCTACAGTATAGAATACATCATATTTTATCACCATCTCAATGAAAGGCTGAGCTTCCCCAGGGATCTTTTCTTTTGTCTTATTCATTGCAATCACATTTTTGTATCTATTAAGTGATAAGTATCTATTTTTGTAAAAAGTTATTCTTCAATATGTAATTACTGAACCTAGAATAAATTTAAAAGAGAAAAAGCATTCCTCCTTTTTAACTAGAAATGTAAGTAAACATGTCATTGCCATCTCATTTAGTAAACAAGAAGAAGGTGTCTATGAAGAATTTGGTTCAAAGGGAAACTGGGAGCATGATGAACATTCAAGAGTTTTATGAAAATTTAGGCCAATATTATCAGACACTGATGAAAAAAAAGTGGAGATGGTTATTAAATAGTGAGGCTTTAAGGAATAGTATGAACTCTTCTGTCTATCAGTTAATGGGTCTGGTCTAAGAAGTATACAACTTGGTGGAACAGGATAATACCAGGATATTATCATCTACAGAGCGAATGTGTAAATAAATGCCTTTGAATTACTGAAGACTTTTATGATTTTCAGTAACTGATTCAGTTATATAGTTATACACAAATACAGACATGTAAAAGTGTGCACCAGGTGCATACATACGTACATACATACATACAAGAAAGGATGGGTAGGGAACACATGAAATATAGTTATTTATGCATATAAATATATATACAAATATGTATACACATATATAAAAATGCATACACATAAACATATATATATATACACATGTATATATATATTGAACCACATGATAGGCATGGCAGAAAATATAAAAATGGGAAGCAGTTGTTTGCCAAAGGCCTATAATTAATGGATAATATTGACAGAGAAATTAAACAATTATTTATTATTTTTATTACATTGTATGAATTCATTTTGTTTTATAATTGAACCTTTTAATTTTTATATTTTAGTAAATTCTTAGTACATTCTAAAATATTTTTAATATAGATGAGTTAAGACAAACCTGAAAACACAAAAAGAGTATCTATCATATAAATATATAAAACCACTGTGTATAAAACCACTTCTCTTCACTTCACAGAAAAATGAGTTTCATTATCTAGGACCAAGATTTGTTATTGCAATTAATCAGAATTTATTTGCATTTCAGTATTATTTTAATTTTTATTCTTTTATACTTCCTGTCATTTTAGTCTCTTCAATCTACATCAGTCCTTATAAATCTTTCTCTCTTTTTCTGAATCCCACCTATTTTCACTTCTTGTGGTGCAATCGTACTACATTATATTCAGATAACATTTTTTTTCTTTTCTCTTATAGATGGGAATCCACCTTGTTCTGGGACACATGTCTAATATTGGAAAACTGGGTTAAAGTTTATTAGCAGTTTAATGACTTTTTTCACATAAATCCAACTTCAACATATATATAAATATATTAAATACCTATATTATAGTCTTTTAAATACTATGTTTGGGGATGGAATTTGAAGAAAAGTAAGGAAACAGTGTGCTATTTAAACAGTATATGCTCTGTTTATGGAGACATTGTAGATACTACTCTAAAGGCAGTACCCTCTTATTTCCTATTTGAAAATGGGACAAAATAGACACTCTCAAGTTGCTGAAGAAATGTTTAACAATGAATGAGATTTACTTCACCCTAACACATCAAGGATATATAACAAGAATATAGTGATACTAAATGTCTCTCCAAATAATACTGTCAGTCAGCCAATAGAATATGGTATCTTGCATAGTCTTCAGCACCTACCAAGTCTGAAAGTCTGTGACTGTACATGGCTGGGACCTTCAGTAGATGAGACCAGGAAATTACATCAGAAAATCTGGGGCCAATCAAATTGGAGGATGGAACTTTGTTAGGGTCAAGGAAGGTGTGACAGGAAATCAGGGATTTTATCATGTGCCACCCCATTGATGGAAAGGTCTTAGTGATTTTTAAAGACTACTTTCCACTATTTAAATTATTAAACTATTCTGTAGTATTAAGGGATAGAAGAGGAGAAAAGGGAGAAACTATTAAGTAAAAACAACATTAAATATTTTTTAAAAAATATGGAATTTAGACCTACAATTTGCACTTTGGAAGGGCCAAATCACAAGTCTTAAATGGGATAGTTCTGCTAAAATTTGCAGTAGTAATGGGGATAAAGGAGAAGTGCAATAAACAAAACAAAAAAGTTGGAATTCAAAAGCCAGTGTTTCATAATCTGCTTTAAGTAAGCATTGATGCCACATTTTCCAGTCTCAGAGTGGACTCCTATTGTAAAGTGATAATAAACAAGAGCAGCACTAAGAACATCAAGACTCTAAAAAGAAGTGATAATCTTCTACTCAAGTTGAAGATGTCTTCTTGTGTGAGGTGGTGACAATGAGCAGGAGAAAATTTAGGCATATCTGGCCTCTCCATGGGCAATTCTGGCACAATCAGTAATTATTTAAATTTCATCAGTCTGGTCATTAGTAAAGTGACTGAGAGCAGAAGTCTCTTGTTCACAATCTGTCTCCTGATCAAGGTTCATCCTGAGGCTCTCTCTGTATGCCTCTCACTCAAAATTTCCTCCTCCATCTGCCAAAACCTTCACTGGGTAGGCTACTATCAGGGTCATGTCACAAAATGCATCTGGTTAGTCAGTCATCAGGGTATGGTGACTTGTATGGTCTCAGGCAGCCACCAAGTCTGAGACCATCACTACATGTGCTTGGGAACTTTTCTGTCTCCAGACAAGTAAACTGAAATCAAGAGTTTCTGCAATATGTTTGTGGGACAGGGGAAAGCTCTACCAGAGACAATAAACCTGCTTCAGGAAACTGAAGCACTTAGAACTAGAGAAAACACACACATATATGTACATGCA
The DNA here is from genome assembly GCF_027887165.1 of Monodelphis domestica. Taxonomy (NCBI): domain Eukaryota; kingdom Metazoa; phylum Chordata; class Mammalia; order Didelphimorphia; family Didelphidae; genus Monodelphis; species Monodelphis domestica. The sequence continues at coordinate 328,811,570 of NC_077228.1, forward strand.
TAATACAATGAAAACAAGTTAAAACACATTTTTGGAGAACAAATATTAAAAGTTGGAAAGATCAGGAAAGACTTCATATAAAAAGGATGTAGTATTTGAATTGATTCTTGAAGGAAACCAGTGATTCCGAGTGGAAGGGGTAAAGTAAGAGTGCATTCCTATTTTAGGGAATTAAAACATGGAAAGGCAAGATGATGGTAAATGGAATTAAAAATGGGAATATTTGAATGAAAAGGAAGTGTCAATATGACACTGAGGCTGCAAACCTTTTGCAAATGGAATATAAAGAAGAAAAAGTAAAATCTCTTGAAGAGTTCACAAGATAATAAAACATAAGATTAACAAATAAACCAGGGAAGAAAGGATGATTGCAAAAGAGAGGTCTGTACAAATTAAAACAAAAACATTTGAGGATATTGGTTTCAGCTTGAAAAGATCAAGAAATGATCCATTGAATAGTTACTGCCTAATGTAGACTTTGAAAAGAAGAGAGACATTTCAAAAGACAAAGGTATGCTTTATCTCAAGCATTATGTTAAATGTGCATAACATGTACACATTTGTGGAGAATAGAGAAATATTAGGAGAAAATAGGAAACTATTAATTACCCATTTTTTCTAGAAGATAATTTAAAAATAGATGTCACAAAGTCAGCTAGTCAAACATTTGATAGATAATGATAGAAGCTAGTAAATATCAAGATAGATAATGATAGATCGCTATTGGTAATTATCTAATAATAACTATTTTATCAAATTAAGGGTGTGAGATATATCTGGAAACTGCCATTGATAAGGAAGATTGTCCAAAGAATGAAGAATTTGAATGGATGTGAATTGCATGGGGAAAATGGTTGTGCTGTGTTTCCAATTCTTCCACTTAGATACTTAGATGTGTTCATTAGACAATTATTTTTTTAATATCTCTATTTTGTACATTTTTGTAAGTGAATAATCTTTTAAAGTCAAACCCTCAAAATATACTCCCAAATAAACAAGTGAAAAAGGGTATGCTTTCAACTGCATTTCTACCTCAAAAGTTCTTTCTCTGGAGGTTTGTAGCATTCTTTTGGATAAATCCCTCAGAATTGTCCTGGATTATTGTATTGTTCATAGTAGCTAATACACAATTATTTCCAATGTGTGTTTCCTGAGATTTTTGTAATCCAAGTGATATTTTCTATTGAAAATATATCGTGATATTATGGGTTCACCTGTGATATAATAGAAAGAATATTAATGTATTTAGAATCATAGAACCTGAGTGCAAATTTCATCTTTGCTACTTACTAACTGTAACTTTAGATAGAATCTCACTGGGTAGATTTTCTCACAAGTCAGGTGACAAGGCAGAGATAGATTATCCATAACGCAACATCCCACTCTTTTATCTTTTTTAAAAAGTAGACAATTCCATTTAAAATATATTTTTCAATAATTTTGATTCATATTAAAATGTAGTTGTCTTTTACCTTATTTTTTTTATAATTCAAAAAGCCCAAATATGCAATGTTATACTATACAGAATTGGGAAGAAATATCAATGGAGGTGGAATTAAATTATTTTCCCCCCATAAATCCCACTCGCCTTTCCAAAATATTATGTCACTTATGAAAATACTTTCTTCATTTCAAAGTATTTAATGACTATCAGTTAAATTTCATTGTTGTCTTGATCTCATCATTATGGAGGCATGCAAATAGAACTGCTTCTTTTACAATCTTGATATTAATCTTTTTACTCTATAGACTCTTCTACTGGTAAGTAAAATAATGATTTTTTTTTTTGTAGTTGAATAAAACTTCTAGTTTGTAATCATATCCCATTTAATTTCAGCAGAGACATCCCCCTTTTAACTCAAGTAGCAGAAAGAAAAGGGAGAGCAAGCACCCCAGCTTTGAAAGATTTAAATTCTAGTACCTTATTAATTATGAATATTTGCTATTAGGGCACATTTCAAAAACACACACTTTAAATTTTTATGAAGTAGTGTTATGTCTGTGTCATCTTTGGCAATAGTCCAGTTCGGTAATGATCTGATTCCAATATAGTTTATTCATTGAGTACTCCAAAATATTTTGATGTGTGTGTGTCTATAGTATAAATATTTCCCTATTATTCTATGAAACATAGTAACCCTTCTGATGCACAATCAGATCATATGTTCTTAGTTATTTAGTGAATGGAAAGATTTTACAACTCATGCTGATGTATTGAGTTATCTTCTTCCTCATCTCTTTGCATCAATTATATTGATCTAAAAGTCTAAGCACCTTAAATATTGGCATTCTGCAGCTTTGGAATGCAATGGCTTAGTTCCCAAATTGCCATCATAAACCCCTTTGATTCCATAATTAAGTACATTTATTTGATTTTTGTGTTTTATAACATAAATGATTAAAAAGCTTTCATTTGCTATAGTTATGAACGAGCTCATTCAATCAATATGTAAAATATGTAAAATTTTAGCATATGTATAAAGCAATGCATGTAAGAGTCACATATTGTTGTCCCATTTCATGTGAATATTGCTCATTCAGGACCCTTTGATCCACTGGGATTTTTGTTATCTTGTAGAGGCACCATCTAGATTTGTTACTTTCAAGTTACATTTGACAAATGTGATGGCGGGTATCTCTTTTTTTTTTTTTTTTAATATATTTTATTTGATCATTTCCAAGCATTATTCGTTAAAGACATAGATCATTTTCTTTTCCTCCCCCCCACCCCCCATAGCCGACGCGTAAGTCCACTGGGCATTAGATGTTTTCTTGATTTGAACCCATTGCTTTGTTGATAGTATTTGCATTAGAGTGTTCATTTAAAGTCTATCCTCTGTCATGTCCCCTCAACCTCTGTATTCAGGCAGTTGCTTTTTTCTCGGTGTTTCCACTCCCATAGTTTATCCTTTGCTTATGAATGGTGTTTTTTTCTCCTGGGTCCCTGCAAGTTGTTCAGGGACATTACACCACCACCAATGGAGAAGCCCATTACGTTCGATGATACCACAGTGTGTTTGTCTCTGTGTACAATGTTCTCCTGGTTCTGCTCCTCTCGCTTTGCATCACTTCCTGGAGGTTGTTCCAGTCTCCATGGAACTTCTCCACTTTATTATTCCTTTGAGCACAATAGTACTCCATCACCAACATATACCACAGTTTGTTCAGCCATTCCCCAATTGATGGGCATCCCCTCATTTTCCAGTTTTGGGCCACCACAAAGAGCGCAGCTATGAATATTTTTGTACAAGTCTTTGTGTCCATTATCTCTTTGGGGTACAGACCCAGCAGTGCTATGGCTGGGTCAAAGGGTAGATATTCTTTTAGCACCCTTTGGGCATAGTTCCAAATTGCCCTCCAGAATGGTTGGATCAGTTCACAGCTCCACCAGCAATGAATTAATGTCCCTATTTTGCCACATCCCCTCCAGCATTCATTACTTTCCTTTGCTGTTATATTAGCCAATCTGCTAGGTGTGAGGTGATACCTCAGAGTTGTTTTGATTTGCATCTCTCTGATTATAAGAGATGTAGAACACTTCTTCATGTGCTTGTTAATAGTTTTGATTTCTTTATCTGAGAACTGCCTATCCATTTCCCTTGCCCATTTATCAATTGGAGAATGGCTTGATTTTTTGTACAATTGATTTAGTTCTTTATAAATATGAGTAATTAAACCTTTGTCAGAGGTTTCTATGAAGATTTTTTCCCAATTTGTTGTTTCCCTTCTGATTTTAGTTATATTGGTTTTGTTTGTACAAAAGCTTTTTAGTTTGATGTAGTCAAAATTATTTATTTTACATTTTGTGATTCTTTCTATATCTTGCTTGGTTTTAAAGCCTTTCCCCTCCCAAAGGTCTGACATGTATACTATTCTGTGTTTACCCAATTTACTTATGGATTCCTTCTTTATGTTTAAGTCACTCACCCATTTTGAATTTATCTTGGTGTAGGGTGTGAGGTGTTGATCTATTCCTAGTCTCTCCCACACTGTCTTCCAATTTTCCCAGCAGTTTTTATCGAATAGTGGATTTTTGTCCCAAAAGCTGGGATCTTTGGGTTTATCGTATACTGTCTTGCTGAGGTCGCTTTCCCCCAGTCTATTCCACTGATCTTCCTTTCTGTTTCTTAGCCAGTACCAAATTGTTTTGATGACTGCTGCTTTGTAATATAGTTTTAGGTCAGGGACTGCAAGATGGCGGGTATCTCTTATCAAACTTCATTATTATATGGTGCCTGGATAGCTACCCTGGCTGGCTTTCCTGCAGTTTTTTTGCAGCATTTTTGTCATGTGTTCTATGACTATCAATTACCTTCCTCCTCCTTGGCAGGAAAATATTAATAATTAAGGCTGCCTGAAAATGAGTCATAATGTTGTTGATATATCTCTTTTGATAGCATATTTTTCACATTGTTTAGGGTTCTTTTTATAATTCCAAAAGTGTAACACTATGGTAAATATATTCTTTCCTTTCAGTATTGATTTAAAATTCCAGACTCTTACTGTTAACAATAACTTTTTCTTTTATAATTTTATAATCAGCATGTCTTGTTTAGATGAGAATAAGGTTTTTATAGGCATTACATACTTTCATTCATTCATACATTTCATTCATTCATTCATTATGATATTGAGAAATTTATACTTAATAAATACAAATGAAAAGTCTGTGCCTTTCCCTCTGGTTCTTATTGCCTCTCTCATTCAGTTCGACTCAGGTTTCTGGGTTTGGGTACCCAGGGAGCTAGTGAGTTAACAGATCTGATTATTAGGTTTTTTTTTTCATATTTATCCATTTTCAACATTTCTTTGTGTATTGGATGGCCTTCACCCAACTCCAAAAGATCCTCTCCCCTGTTGGTAGTCCAGGCCCAGTGATTGTGCATTCCATATGAAAATATCCTGGGGAAAACAGTAGCTTTCTTGACTAGTAAATAATTAAATAATTTCTAAAATCTATATTGACACAAATGGGATACTTTCAGATATTTGTTCATCATTAAAAAAAATAAGTGCACACACACACACACACACACACACACACGCACGCACGGTTAAAAAACAACAACAAAACCTGTGTCAGGCCTTAGCTTTCAAAGTGATTATGCTCCAACAGTTTGTTTTTAAGGAGGTTATTTTTAAGTAAAAACATTTTTTCACATGCATTTTTTATGTTAAATCTTGTCTCAGGTGCAGTGGTAAAAGCTTATTTAATCCATACTTTAGCTGAACTACACATTTATATTTAAAACTTTTTTCTTTTAGTTAAGCATAAAAACACCAATAAGCTTACAGACCAATTACTCACAAAGTATATTCCCCCAAGTAATTAAACAAAAAAAATATAGAAAAATTTAAACAGAATATTCAACACCCTCACAATTTACTATTTATTTAGAAGAAACATGCTTTAACATTATTTATTGTCAGACATAAAATTTGTTCTAAGGCCTTTTCTGAGTTAATTGGGGAGGGAGGGAATTTACTGTTTTCTTTCATTAGTTGCCATTTTTATTATTTTGACTATGCTAGCTTCAATTTTTTTTTACTTCATATTTGGCTCCCTCTATTTTTTCAAATTTTCATATTACCATTCCTTATAATAGAATGATATCCCATTTCTGCATGTGTGATAACTTTTTCAGTCATTCCCACATTTTGGAATACATGATTTTCTCCCCCATGTTTTGTTTTTGAGAGTTATTATGAATATTTTTAGAAACATCTTTTTGCCCCTTTGTTATTACCTTTCTTTGGTTATAAACTTAGTAGAGGGATCAAAGGTAAAAATAGTAAAAATTGCTGTCCCAAGCAGAAAACCTTGCAGTTCCATCAACAGTAAACTAGCATTGCAATTACACTCCAACATTAAAAAGGTTTGTTGGAAGGGGAAAGTTAACACTTTAAGAATTATTTTAATTTGTTTTTCTCAGATTCATTAGTGATTCTAAAAATATTTTTCAGAGTGTTTTTGTTATTTTGTATAATTTCTTTTGAAAACGCACTGCTTTTTTAATGTATATTTAAAGAATGGCTATTAATCACATACAATTTGGATATTGGACTTTTATTTTGATTATTTTGATATACAATAATTTTAGATGAGTATATTATCTTAATTACAGATTGCTGTTGTGTTTATTAATGTTTATTAGTTACTTTAGGATAAATAAGTTCTATATTTTATCAAAGACTTTTCCTTAACTCATTTAATATGTCATATTAGGTACATTAAAGGATCATCAATGAATAAAGTCTTATTCTTAATATGATTTTCAAATTGTTTAGCATCCTTGAATTTTTGCTATTAATCTTACTTGGTCATTTAAAAATTTGGGATATAGCTTGCTTTAGTGTCTGCCAGTATTTAATTTAGTTATTTTGCAGTGACTTTAATTAATTTATTATCCTTCCCTTGTTTTGGTATCAGAAATTTACATCAAGCCATTGTTGGAGTGACATCACTTTTTATGTGTAATATAATTTAAATTTAATATTTTTATTATTTTATTTTTATTTTTATTTATTTATTTATTTTTATTAAATATTAATTAAAATTAATAATAAAATTATTAATAATATATTTAATAAGGAGTTTATAAGCATTATTAACTATTTACTATGTAGTAAGCATTGTATTTGATCCTGGAAATGCAAATACAAGCCTCAAGAAAGACAATCTTTGTCTTCAAGGAACATCTATTTTAATGGAGAAAGAAAATTCAGAATAGAAAGTTGTAAAACTGGTGCTGGAGAAAGGGATGAAGATGAAATTAAAGTACAATGACTTTCAGATTTCCTAAGAGAAAGCCTAATGAATTAGGAATGAAGCCTTGAGAAAAATGTCTAGGCTAAATCTCCTTGTTAAAATGGAAGTTTTGTAAGAGATAGTCATCTAGTGGAGTAGATCACAGAAATAAAGGGTTATTATACCTTATGAATTCCTAGGATTGAGTGAATTTCTAGGATGGAGAGTTTTTTTAATTATAAGACAGAAAAAAATTCCAGTCAAAAATATAGAGAACTTCTTCCTCTTCAAATATTTATCATTCATTTTAAATACAGTTTGCCCTAGAGTTCCCCTACTTCTCCTTCAGTATCCATATAGTAATTCATTTCTAGTTTTCATTTCCTCTTTCAAAACTGGGTTACATAAATTGTCCTCTCATAGTTTGTTAATTTGATTTTTTGAGGGAAGAATTGTATCCATTTAAGCATTTTTGTTGGCATATAACCTGGCACAGTAATTTCTTATAATTTTTTTAGTGCCTCTTTTTCATTGTGTATTCCTTTTAAAATAATGTCAGTTTGACTTATGTTTCCTTTTTATTTACTGATTTATCAGCATTATTAATCTTTTTAAAACAATTCCTGGTTTTGTTAATGTTTTCCTCCACTTAGTCCACATTAGTATCTGGGGAATTACCCTCTTTTCAACTTCGAAGATCTCCATTATTTTGAACTTATGTACCCCTCAGGCAGCCTACTTCTGCCTGAACTCAACCAGTGAGATATTTGTTTCTCAATTCCTTGTTTATTTTTTCTCAAAGATTCTTATTTGAGGAGAAAATACTCAATTCTCATCCTTACAGCATATACAAATTTGGTCATCACATATATTCCAGACTTTACTATATCTTCTTGATTAAGTTCTGTTGTAAAATTGATATGCATTATAAAGTTTCTGGCTTTTCTCATTTTATTAAGAAATTATTTAAATCCAATGTTTTAATTGAAAAATAATATTTTCTCATAGTGGTTCAGCTTGAAGGCTAAGCAATCTGAGGGAGAAAGATGATTTTACATCATTTTATTTGTTGTCCTGATGAAGTAACACAGTGTAATTTGAATAGGATCTTTGTATAGTATACAATATACTTCCTTTTTACTATTTGTGAGGTCGTTTTTTAAAGTTTGAAACTGAATTTTGAATGATTTGTATTTGGGATTTCTCTAAGATAGGATTTATGAAATCAGTATATTTGATATTTTCCCATTGTTTTCAATGATTTTAGTTATTTATATTTGCATAATTTACTGCAAGGTAAAATTGTATTATTCTTGGAAACCAATGATATTTAGATTACCTAAGTTCAAAAATATATTGATTTATTTTGATGCTATTGTTGTTTGTAGAAATCAGAAAAGAGTCAAATGGACCTGGAAAAATCACAGAATTATACTGACTGGCTCCATCATTCATCTTATTTAACCTCTTCTAGGTTCTTACTTCAAAAAGGCAATTCTTTTACAGTTATTTAACTGATTTACTATCCTTCTCACCACAACTTTTCCAAACAATTGCACACTCTTAATGCCTTCCTTAGCTTCTTATGCCATTTTCCTCTTAGTTTGCTTCAGATTTTATTTTTAAAAATTGAGACTATTTGCAAAAGAGCTTCTTTTATTTCCTTTCTCTTAAAACTCCCAAAAGCTCTCTGCCACTTCTCCCACCCTTGTCTCATATAATGAGGTGTCCCTTCTCCTTGACCAAGTAAAATCCACTATATACTCAAATGAACTGTTTCTATCTCATCCTTTCTATCAGATTATCCTATTATTCCCACTCTCATGAATAAATTTTTCCTCTTCTATTGGCTATTTCCCTAATGCCTCCAAATTTGCTTGTATCCCTCTTCCTCAAAAAATCTATATTAGGGGCTTCTACATCCTTTCCCTTTACTCTCAACTAAACCCACTACTGTCTGGCTTCTTACTTTATCATTCAATCAAAACTGCTTTGTACCACAATACTATCAATCTCTTAATTGTCAAGTCAAATGGTCTTTTGTCTATTCCCAGCCTTGTTGACCCCTCTGGGATAGGTAAGGGATGAAGCCATTTATATATCATCTTTGATGAGTCAGGCATGGGCTAAGCACTTTACAAATATTATCTCATTTTATCCTCTATAGCCTTTGACAGTTTATCATTTTCTCTCCTTGATATTCTTTTCTTAGTAGTTTTTTTTCTTATGACTCTACTCTCACCTATTTCTTATCTGATCTATCAAACTGCTCCTTCTCATTCTCCTTTGCTGTATCTTCATTCAGGTAACACCTACTAATTTTAGATTTTTCATCAGGGTCTCCCGGGCCCTCTTCTCTTCTCTCTCAATAGTATTTCACTTGGTGATCTCATAAACTCCCACAGATTTAACTATTATCTCTATGCTAAAATTCTATCATTACTTCTCTATCCCTAAACTTACTGCTATCCCCCTGTCTTGCACCTTCAGCTGCCTATCAGATATCTGGAAATAAGTGACAACTTAATCTAAACATGTTTGAAATTGAATTAATTTTCTTCCCCCCCCAACCCTTACCTTTTTCTGTTTTTACCTTTACTGTCAAAGATACTAACATCCTCCCACTCATCCAGGTGCAAGACCTAAGTATTATCCCTGACACTTCATTTTCACCCATGTTGAGGCCATTGCTAAGACCTGCTGATTTTGCCTAATAACATCTTTCATAGATTATCCCCTTCTTTCCTCTGACATTGTCACTTCCTTAGTGCAAGTCCTTATCACTTCACACTTGACTATTAGAATATTTTGCTAGATTTTCTCCCTGCCACAGGCCTCTTTGCTTTCCAGCACATTCACCACTCAGATGTCAGATGGATTTCCCTAAAGTACATAATGTCACCTCTTTCTTTACCCCCAACCAAGTTATCCAATCCTAGTGGTTTCTTAACATCTCCAGAATAAAATATAAAATAATCTGCTTTTGTTTAAAACCTTTTATCATGCTTCTCTGACACCAGTCACTCACCCCACATGTACCTTGTGGGTCTCCTTACATTTTATCTTTCCCCCCAAAAAAACACTGTGATTTAGTGACACTGACCTCCTCTCTGCTTCTGAAAAAGAAATAATTCCATCTCCAGACATTTTCCCTTGCTATCCCTATACTATGAATGGATTTTTCAACTCCTATTTCTTAGTTGTTATCACTCATTCTTTATATTTTTTTCATTGTTCGTATGCCACACATATCTGTATCAAACAGTCTTTTATGACTTATTGCATGTTTTAATAATTCTGCAGTTTCTTTTTAATTTTTAATTTTAATATTTTTACATATTAATACAATTTTAATAATCATTTCCTGACATTTTACAAACCACATTCTCTCTTTTCCTCACCCTAGATGGTAATACAATATATGTTGTCCATGTATTATTATACAATACATATTAACATATTCACTATATTCTTAAGAAAACATCATTTAGAATTCATGGTGGAAATAAAATGAACTCATTTAGCCATACAAATTTTCTTCTGGAAAATTCACTGATGATTTGTTCAGTTTTTCTTTCTGTGATGGGGTTAAGTATTCTATTTCCTCCTTAATCAGAGCAATTTATATTTTTTAAATTATCCATTAAATTTATATCATTCGATTTATTGTCATATAATTGCACATTTTAGAGTTTCTTGCAATTACTCTTATTTCTTCTATATGTCTTGTTCTTGCATTTCCATTTTTTCTAGGTATTTATCATTATATCTTATGCATATTTTATTCACCTTTTATGCACATTTATATTCACCCTTTAGAGTGATTTCTCATCTTTTAGTTTGCTCAATCCTTTCTTCAATCTCTTTGTTATCTTTAGTTTTGTGTGTATGTATGTAAGAGATTTTACCAATAAGGATTTCTTTCCTTTTCTCTTTAGGTTTTTTTAATTTATGGAGTATTTTTGCTCTTTAGATGTAATATAGAATATCTAGTCTTAGTCCTCCGCCATTTTCCTGAAATTTCCTCTGAATTATACCTTTAATAGCAGTCATTTATTTTCTGTGGTACTAGATTACTGTTTATATGTAAGGATGTCTTTGAATATTATACTTTAAAAGTGGAATGGAACCAATAGGAACTTTAACAATATATCTGATAGTTAGAATCAATTATGGAAAATTCCAAAACTATTTGATGGGTTTACTAGGACTGCTTCTTTTGTTATAGCCTCCAATTGTCTTTATCTTTTATCAGATGTGAACAAACCCATTGTCCCCTCATTAAAAGAATAAAAGAAACATTTCATTTATTCTTAATGACTAAAGATATCATATGATAAATTGGTTGGGTAGGACCTATCCCTTTACCCCACTTAGAAGATGGTTTTTACAATGCTGAGGTACTACCTCAAACCAATCAGATTGGCTAATATGACAATAAAGGAAAGTGATAAATGCTGTTGGGGATGTGGCAAAATTGGGACACTAATGCATTGTTGGTAGAATTGTGAACTGATCCAACCATTCTAGAGGGTAATATGGAACTATGCCCAAATGGCCATAAAACTGTGCATAGACTGATCTTGTACACCACTATTAGGTCTGTGCCAAAAGAGACAAAAATGGGAAAGGACGCTATTGAACAAAAATATTTATAGCATATCTTTTTGTGGTGACAAAGATTTAGAAGTTGAGGGGATGTCCATCAATTGGAAAATGGATAAACAAACTGTGGTATATATTGGTGATAGAATACTATTGTGCAAAAAGAAATGATTAGCAGGATGATTTCAGAAAAAGCTGGAAATATCTACAGAATTGATGTAGAGTGAAATAATAAGAAACAGGATAACATTATACACAGTAATAGCAATAAAGAAAACTTGACTAATCTCAGCAATGCAATAATCTGGGAGCCTTTCTAAAGTAATTATGACATAAAACTCCAAAGAACAAATTATTGGAGTCAGAAGAATATGGATCAAAGCATACTATCTTTCACCTCAGTTTATTTATGGCTTTATTTGGGAGATTTAGTTTTGTATGAGGATATTCTTACAACAATGACCAATATGGAAGTATGTTTCACATGATAATAGATATATGGTTTAAATAAAATCCGGGACTATCTCTGAGTAGAGGGAAAGAAGGGGGGGAGAGGAATAGTTTGGATCTTTTAATTTTTGAAATTGTATATTGAAAATTATTATTACAAGTAATTGGGAAAAATATCTTTGAATTAAAAAAAGAAGATAGTTTTTAATGACTAAGTCTTCACCCAAGGTAAATGGTCTTAATTGAACTCTAATGAGTCTATGCAATTAGATAGAGCCTTTCTTGGTGCTGACATAAACAAAGCCAAAGACTCATTCAATGATTTTAGGTTTGTTTGTTTGTTTGCTTGTTTAATTATTTATTTAACTAATTTAGAATATTTTTCTATGGTTACATGATTCATGTTCTTTTCCTTGCCTCCTCCCTCCACACTCCTGTAACCAACAAGCAGCTTCACTAGTCTTTACATGTATCATTGATCAAGACCTATTTTCCTATTATTAATATTTGTAATAGAGTGATATTTTAGAGTCTATATCCCCAATCATGTCCCTATTGAACCATGTGATCAAGCAAATGTTTTTTCTTTTGTGTTTCTACTCTCCCATTTCTTTCTCTGAATGTGGATAATATTCTTTTTCAAAAGTCCCTCAGAATTGTCCTGGATCATTGCTTTGGTGGTAGTAGAAAAGTTCATTATGTTCAATTGTGCCACAATATGTCAGTCTCTATGTCCAATGTTCTCCTAGTTCTGCTCCTTTCACTCTGCATCACTTCCTGCAGGTCGTTTTAGCTCACATGGAATTCCACCAGTTCATTATTCTTTTCAGCACAATAGTATTCCATTACCAACAATTTGTTCAGCCATCTCCCAATCAAAGAGCACCTCCTTATTTTCCAATTTTTGTCCACCACAGAGTACAGTTATAAATATTTTTGTACACATATTTTTCTCTATTTTAGGTGTCTTTTGCCTCATTGTTTCTTTTTTCTTTCTTCGAAAGTGTAAGGAATGGATATAAATGGATGTAAATGGAGAGGAGAGACAGATCACAGGAAGAGAGATGATTGACAGAAGGAGAGACAGAATGCACAGAGGGAATGCTGGGAAGTTTTTCAACTCACAGGACGGGAGGATCCTGAACTCTGGTGTGAAATTGATCATTTCATCAAATAGCCCAAAGTGTCTCAAAGTCATTGCTGTGACTGATATAAATTCAATGATCTTAAAGATTTTCCTGTGAACCTTTGATAGTCAGACAAGACTCTGGAGATTGACCCAAGCAGGATTTTATCCTAGGAGGGCAATCTGTATGTCTGACCAGAAGAATTAGCTATCTCTACCACCTTCAGACTTAGGTTCTTAGACATATATATCTTAAACATATAGATTAGGAGAAGAAAAATTTCCTAGTAAGACTTATTGATCCTGACTAATGGCCAAAGCAGAGGACTCAAGACCAATCTGAATGGAATTAGCACAGGGATATCCTTAATACCTCTTTCCCATATCTTTCCCCAACTTATTTCAGTAATGAACCAGTTATTTAAGCAGATATACAGCCAGATAAGTATTTGAAATATCTCAAAGAAATAGAGGCAATAGGGTGCTCTAGGGTGTTAGCTCTAACAGACTTTGAGTAAGCAAAAGGTCCAATGGTTGTCCACCATTGCTGACATCCTGGCAGATTGATATCAGGAAGATACCAAAGGGTGCTTGGCATTTTGCTAAGCCAGGAAAACTGTCTATACCTTACCCTTTACTTGTCTTTATCTTAATACTGGATCCTGTCTCCCCCTGGACTGAGTTTCTATCATAGGAATACACCCTTGAGACCCTCCGGTTAGTAAGAAAGACAACCTAGCTAGGTTCATACATCTTCAAGCCTAGCTAACAAATAACACCAAGATAAGGGGTTTTATTTCTCATTCTTACAAAAGGGTGAAGCAGATGTGGGGTAATGGATAATTTATTTCTTCCCTTCCAAGATCCATTCCTTCTGAAGGGAAGTGCCAGTGCCACTACATGAAAAACAACATTGTTTCTCTTCTACACCATTTCAATGAATTCTTTGAACAGTGCAATCTAATGGGAAGGGAGTTGTCTTCCATTCCAATGAAGATTTGTTTCTCTTCTTGGAGAAAGTCAATCCACGGGATGTTGTAGAAGATAAAGGAATCTAGGACCTTGTAGAAAAGTGAAAGCTACCAAAAAATGGTGGGACAATGGTCATTGTATTATTATGTCTTTTGTATGACTTTTGTATTGTAAATCTTTATTTTTTACCATTGAATTTGTGGATATCTTTTAATACTTTGTTTTGTTTTCTCCCTTCTCAATACAAAATGCCAATTTTACTTTGAATATATATGCATGTATATAAATTTATCGATGTGCACATAAGTATGTATAGTATATGTGCATATACATACATGTAAGTGCATTTTTACTTAAATATTTGGAAATAGAAAGGAACTATGCATTAGCTACATTTGGAGATTTTTCAGAACAAACTCTGGGGAGTCATAATTAGTCAAAGAAAATGTCAGCTTTCCTATGTAGCCTCCAAGATCAGATTCAACACTAGTGGGCCCTTTGTCCATGTTCAACATTTTAAGATATGAATTTAAGAAGTCTAATTTGGGTATTTCATCAATCCAGAAACAATTAAACATCTCCATTGATAGGTTTCTTATACTCTGATCTCTTATCTTTAGGAAACATAGACACAAGACATCTTTAAAAAAATCAGCATTGCAGAACTGAAGAAAAGACATAGAAAAAATATATAGTAGAAAATACACACCAATCTTTAGTGGCATGGAAAGTTTCACTGATTCCATAGTTTTCTTTAAGCTTCTTGCAAAATAATTTCCCTTTCCTACTGTAGGATAATGTGCCTCAGCTAATACACCAAAGTTAGCAAGAGGATTAAATTCTGTTTACCAGGAGCAAAGTACTCTGATGTTGGTTATTCTAGGATAGATTAATTGTCTATGAGGACAAGAGAATAGATAGTGTCACAGTTAATGGAAACTAAAACAGTTGCAAGTGCTTTAGTTAATTTTATTGCCCCACACACATACCTTTTGGTTTTTCATGCTTCTTTTCTCCTAGAGTTTTTGAAAGGACTATAACTTCTACTGCTATTATAAGCATGACTTTTGCTGTGTTCCTGTGGTTCTATTTACTTGTATTCCCAAAGCTTGTCTAGGCAGGTTCAATTTGAATAACATGGAGAAACTTCCAAAGGGCCTTTGGAACATGTCCATATTGCCTAGTAGGGAGAATTCTGAATTGCAATGTCTACGAGTGAAGGGATAGCCTGCTTTAATTGACTGTCTTTAAAACCAGTAAGACAGAGCAGCTCGCTCTCTTTTCTTCCATTCCTTTTTATTCACTCTTATCTGTTACTTGCAGAAGGTAAAAATAACTTTAACCCACGGTGTAGATGACATTAACTGCACTGCCTTCATGCCCCTGCTCTCTTTTTTAGACTACTAGTGCCAAGAAATGGAACTGGGGTCATTCGCATCTGTTTTGAGTTATTTGTTCCAAGTTTCAGGTTCTGGAGGTAATCTCCATGAGATCCTAAAGCAGTGATGGCAAACCTTTTAGGGACTAAGTGCCAAAACTGCAACCCTCACACTGCATGTGAGTCCTCCATATTACAACAGATGGGGAGGGAAGAAATGTTCCTATAGGATTTCTGGGCAGAGGAGTGGGACATGTGAGAAACATCCTCAGGTGCATGCTGAGAGGGGTAGGAGAGCAGCCCCTCCAATGCATGTCAGGATCACCAACACAGCCCTAGGGTTTGCTTCATGATGACCTTGGAGTGATTCTTCCAGGTAGAATGTGTAGCAAGCCAAAACGGTATAGAAGACTTGGGAAGCCAGAATACCTGGGACTTAAGGCCACAGGGAATTTTGGACTTGGACCTGGGAAGGACAAACAACAGAGAACAGAAACAAATACCTCCAACACCATTTATGGAGCCAGAAAGAGGGGAAGAAGAGGAAGAACTTTCTTCTTTCTTTATTTCATTTCCTACAGAGCAAAGAATATCAGGTGCTTGTGGATTTAATGAAGAGACATTTTCACCCAAAGAAATGTAAGGCATTTGTATTCCATGAAAAGCAAGTATGGTATAAGTGTAAAAAAAAAAAGAACATGAGCATTTCTTCTTGAAAGCAGTAATCTAGTGATTTCTGATTTCCCATCTTAAATTGAGCATCAATACTTATAGAGGATGTATTCATACAGAAGAGTTTGAACAGAATTAAAATGTGTAAAAAGTACCAGTATTTCAAGAGGAAAATAATCAATAAATGAAAAGTTTGGAAAAATATTTGAATGGACCTGACCAGTGATAGATCAAATAACCCAGAAAAGAAACAACCTGAGGTCCATTTCTCAGAGCAAGGATAACAGGCTTATTTTTATCACTTTCAAAGACACAGGCAGTCATTCAAATGATGTTAAATGTACTAACATTTTAAGGAGTACAGAGGACTCCAGGTTAAACAGTATGGACATTCTCCAATAGTATTTCAATGGCATTTCTATGTTACATCAAACTTGGCATATTCAGAAAAGCACAAGTTGCATTAACCATCAAAAGTTTGGATTTCTTTTTTTTTAACCCTTACCTTCCATGTTGGAGTCAGTACTGTGTATTGGCTCCAAGGCAGAAGAGTGGTTAGGGCTAGGCAATGGGGGTCAAGTGACTTGCCCAGGGTCACACAGTTTGGAAAGGTCTGAGGCCAGATTTGAACCTAAGACCTCCCGTCTCTAGGCCTGGCTCTCAATCCACTGAACCACCCAGCTGCCCCCCCTGGATCTCTTTTGTTAGTTGTGGGTCCTAATACAAACAGTACTGTAATTTAAATTACTTTTGGGGAAAAATTATTTTCATGTAGGGAATTTTCTTTGCTTCAGCTTCTTTTTTTTGAAGCAAAAAAAATGATCATGGAAAAGCAGGAAATTGGCAGTATCATGAACACATTGGTTTCTAGCCTGTTGTACATCAAAAATGGAGATCAATGACTTGAGTTGTGTAATTCAGAAGGATCTCTTTCCTGTCTTCCATTATGTATCTCTGTGGTTATATAATGACCCAGGATTGTTTGTTTATTTTTCATGCTCAGTAGAAAAATAGGGGAAAAATGTGATCTCATCTAGTTGTCTCTCATTTCTGGAATTTACTCTCTCACAGTCACCAGTTTCTTTAAGGCTAATTGGAAGTACCACCATCTATATGAAAGTTCTTCTCATTGCCCAGTTCTATCCTAAATAATTTTGTATTTTTTTGCATAAATTGTGTATATTCCTATACACATATATAGTTTCCCTTGGTTAGACTATAAACTCCTTGAATGTTAAGAATTTTCCTATTTTTTTTTATTGCCAGAACATAGCATAGTCCCTAGTGCCCTCTAAATGGATTTCTATGTGTATTGATATGTTAAATGAATGAATTGTTTAATATGAACAAAAAAAATTTGGAACAATTTAAAGATAAACCTAACTTATAAACACGTATTAAATAATGCATAAACAAATTTCAAAACTTAGAGAGTTTTTTGCTTGCTTGTTTGTTTGTTTGTTTACCTGAGAGAGGATAATATTCATGTTGCTTAGGTTGTTAGGCCAGTTCTCAAATCCCATTTAACTCATGATATGCCACCAGGATAGCATTATAGATTAATAGTACTATAAACCCTAACTACTAAAATAACAATGTTTAAAATAGCTAAGTACCAATTTGAGTTGATAAAAACAATTCTTTTTTACTTGTAATAGGTGTTCTTGGCACTCATGTTAGTGACTTGAGAACCTTGGACAAAAGCTCCAAATAGGGCAGGATCTGATAAATATGAAGGGTGAAGAAAGAAATTATGGTATGAGTAGAAAAGGTTTGGGAGATAAGGACAATAGCATGCTGAGTTTGCCAGGGTTATGGTTTAAATCCAAGTGTTCTCAATAATAACATAGTGCTTTTCCCTACCTGAGAGGAATTCCAAACCTGTGGGACATAGCAGTCTATGGAAATTGTGACTAACATGAATCTATGCATATATGAAGTTATTTTTAATCAGCAGAAAATAATCCTACAACTACTAGAATATAGGAGCCTACATTTTTTATGGCACAAAGGGAACTCCACATTATAAAAGACTGTCAGTCATTATACCATATATGATGACTTTTTGCACATTTATTATTTAATTCCATGAAGACTGGAATCATCATTTTAAATTGTTAAAGGAGTAATAATATGGAAACAAAGCTAAGCCAGAATGTAGCACAAAAGTTTTCTCTTTTCCAGGAATGAGATATCTAAAATTAGAAAGCAGATGTGCAATAGTAAAATAATTATTATGCTAACATAGTGAATATACATATAAATTTGTACTTAATTTATAGCTATTCCATAGTTTAGGTGAACTTTTTTAAATTGTGTAGGAGATTCCAGTATTCTTTTGAATGTAATTATGTGCATTGTTTAGTTTTGATCAAATATAGCCATATGTGTATCTGTCTTCAGAATAAGTCCTTAATGTATTCCTTCAATTGTCATTTTTGAAATGGTAGTTTTGATCCCAGCTGGACTTATCTTCCAGATTCTTAAACATAACATGGATATATTTTATGAATTATGGCTAAAGTGCTGATTTGTTTTGCTGGACTACACATATTTGTTTAAAGATAATAGGTTAATGGATGATCAGAGTCCTAAAAAAGGAAAAGATTGATAAGGGGAATAGAGTTTACCTAGATTGTAGCAAAGCTTTTTATGAAGCATTGCATGCTCTTTCAGTGGAAAATATGAATTAGGTAATTACATAATGAAATGGATGTGGAACTGGTTGGATGACTAGATTCAAGGAGTAATTAATACTTAATATATGTTCCTGTTTTGTTGAACAATTTGTCAGTGACTTGGTTAAAAATATAAATGTCATGCTCATCCAATTTGCAGATAATGAAAAATTGGGAGATATAGGTAATTGACATGAAAGTTAGTCCCCAAAAGAATTTCAATAGCCAAGGGAAGAGTCTGACCAATTTTTGCCCTCTATTTTATATGGAGTGTGAGGTAAGACTGTCCTTTTACATCTGAAAATAAATTTTATTGTGTTTAAATATGTAAAAATTACTCTTAGATATATGGTAGTACAAAAACCAGGACTATATTTGCTATAGATTGCTAACTTCTCTGGGCTAGAGAATTAGAGTGGATGTAATAAGATTTAATTTAACAAGGGTAAAAATAAAGTTGTGTGCTGGAGTACAAAAATCAACTCTACAAATATAACATAGGGGAATTTTGGTAAATAACAGTTATTCTGGGAAAGGATATGGGGGTTGAAATGGATTATAAACTCAACATAGAGTCAATATCATGTAAGGCAGCTCAAGAAAAGCTAATGCCATCTTGAATTACATTAAAAGGGACAGAGATTCCAGGAAAAAAGAAAGGTTTAGTTTCCTTTGCTGTAAAATGAGGAAGTTATCACATAGGTCAATGGGGATATGATTGGTTTTATAAAACCTAAATGATCACCCTAGTGCAAATATCAATAATATAGAAATGGGTCTTATTCAATGACACATGTAAAACCCAGAGGATTTGCTCATTGGCTATGGGATGGGGATGAGAGGAGAGGGGGGAAAGAACATGAATCATGTAACCATGGAAAAATATTCTAAATTAATTAATTCAAAAAATTCAAAAAATAAAAAAATGAAAAATAAATGAATAAACTATCAAAATAGCCTTCAAACAACAACAACAACCAAACCACCAACAAAAGAGGGAGTTGGACTGGATTACCTCCAAATTTTCTACTCTAAATGGCTGATTCTACTATTTTAACAATAATTAAAATGTATGGTATTTCTTAGTATACTCTTTGGGTGCTTGGAAAGAAAAGTAAAAATATTGGAGAAGAGTGCAATAACATTCCATGTCTAAAAGAAATTCCATAAGGAAGATCTATGGCTCTCAAATTATGCAGTTCACACATTCACTTTGCTAGGAACAATAGAAGACACACAGAAAAAGCACTGGGCATGTCCCATACTCTAAGTGTTATTAATCTAATTAAGAAGACAAAACTGACTAAAAGTGAACAAAGAGAATGTTAATTATCTCTTCCCTTTTAATGACATAGCTGGACAAAAAGAATGATTTTAGAAGACCTAGAGAATTTGTAATGTTCCTGCTCAGTTTAATGGAAATCAAGTATCCTTCCTTTCCCAAAAGAAGACATAGTGGCAAGAGGATTATATATTGGCAGTTTCAGGGGGTTGGGTGATTCCATCTGGGATTCATGTCCAAAAGCCATTTAAACTGCTCTGTGATTAAGCCAAATTAGAACTCCATCTGAGAAGAGGCCTTCCAGAACCATCTCAGTTTCAACGACCCATAAAAACAGTTATTTCAAATCACTTCTTCACAGGCAGTTAAACAGAAACTTCTGTTGCTTACTCTGCAACCTATTTTCTTCACTAAAAGTTAGCGTCTGCTCTGTGTTATCAGTCTGAAACACCAAATAATAGAGGTTTTGATGATTTGCACAGGTTCACTGCTATTGTGGGTATTGATTTCCACAGGCTTAATGTACTATTATCACTTCTGGTACCTGGACCTACTTCATAGCCTATATTGGTGACATTGTTTGGGAGCTCTCCTGATAACTCTTTTGTTTGCTTTTAAAACAGAAGCCTAACATTTCCCAAGAATGTTTGGAAACATTTCTCAATTTTCATTACTCAAAAAAAAAATAACCCTTCCTCACTCTTTTTTTAATTTGCCTATATATAAACCATTACTAAATATAGTGACTTTCTAAGTCATTAATTATCAAGAAATTGCGGCATCTAACTATGAAATTTATGTATGGTTATTTTGTTCTTTTTTCCACCAGGAAGTACCAAGATGTAAGCTTGGACTGACTCAAGAACTAGTTTTTTAATTTCACTGTGAACAATTACACCTCCCAAATCAGTAAATGCTATAAATCAGAGATTCATTTTTAAAATTGATTGTTGACTCAAGAAAGTGGTGGAAAAAATGTCAACAAGCTTTAATAATTAAATTTAAAAGTGTGCTTTACATACATTTTTCCCCTGGAGAATTGGTTGTCAAATATTTTACTAGACCACTACTACTAACCACTAACATTTTGATCATTATATTTAAATGCTGATAATTAGAGGGATAGTTCTATATGAGTAGTAAGAATATCTAGAAAATTCAGACGTTTTTCATTTAAGTTTTCAACATAAGATGTTTGCCATATTTAATTCCCCAATTGCTCAATACATTAAGAATATCAAGATTACTGTATTTTGCTTGCTTTTATTGTGATTGTTGTCACTGTGTTTTTTTTATGGAAAGAAAATATAGGAGGTGAAGGAAGGCATTTGATAAGCCTAACTATATCATGAGAGGCAGTATTGCATGTTAGAGAGAGAGCTAGTTTCAGATATAAGAGAGAGGTTTAATTCTGCTTCCAACACATCGTTGTTGTCCCTGGGTAAAACACAACTTCTCAGTGCTACAGGCAGCTCTCTAAAATGGAAGACTGTAGGGGTGGTGCTGATCTGTTTGGCTAGAGGAATTTTCCTTCCTGAGAGTATCCTACAGAAATAAACACAAATTGTGTCAAAAAAAAACCCCAATTATATCATAACATGTATAGTTTGTGAAGCTGCTGTTACATAATAGTAATTTCTCACTATTTTTATGTATGTCATATAAATTTGTTCTGGACTTTGGGAAAAAATGTTCTTCTCAATAATAATCATAAAAGCACAGAATTTCAGAGCTGGAAGCGAACTCAGTAACCATCTAGTTCAAACAAATCATCAACAAAACAATCCTCATCATATCATATCTGACAAGAAACCATCTAGTACTTACTTGAAAACATACGAGAGGAGAATTCTCCACATCCCAAGAAAACCATAAGCACTTTCTAGCTCCTCAATGTCTTTATTAAACTGGAGCTCAGAAGTCAACACAGTACTTCAGAAAAAGTCTTATAAGGGCAAAATATAGAGCTACCAGGCATAAAATGCTAACATACCATTTTCAAATATTTTTACTTTTCTTTCCGAGTACTCAAAGAGCATCTTAGTGTCTCAAAATATTTCAATTATTGTTAGGAAAGTAGGATCAGCCATTTAAAGTTGGGAGGAAATTAAAAAGCAATCTAGTTCAATCTCCTAATTTTACAGTAGGGGAAACTAAGCCTTAGAGAGGCTGTGACTTGTACAATTTTATAGAGTGTGTGGCAGAGTCAATTATTGAACCTAGATTCTTTGAACATAAATCTTATGCTCTTTCTATTGAACTGTAGAGTAGAAATAAATTCATTCTTATGGATTTTTAGGTTAACAAGACTGGATTTTCAAGAAATGATTTATATACCCTATTTAAATAGTTAGGACTTAGTCAATTAGAATTATCGAGGAGCACATGGTATAAAGAAATAATATTGAGATTATTATTTGGAGGGTTTGGAATTCTTACTTATTTTAATGTATTTTTCTTGGGGTTAGAATAGAAGTCATGCTTGTATTAGTTACTGAAGACCTTCAAATAGAAACTTCTGATAAACTCTATTCTAGTTTGTGTTGGTCATAGGAAGACAGAACCATTATAGAAAAGTTAGAAGGGACAGTTTTCGTAACCCCAACTCATATATTTGAATGAATCTCTATTATAAAATTCTACTGAAGTGTTCATCTAACATGTCTTTGAGAACCTCAATTGAAGGAAAACCCTCTGCCATTTAAGGAAACTGTTTGCTACTTTCATATTATTATAAATAATGATCTTGACAACAAACCAGTATGCTAGCTACACTTTCTAAGTTTTGTGGAAGTTACAAATTTGATGAAATGTCAATTATTCATTTATCATTGATAAAAATTTTCTTAGCACAGAGTCAGACCCAGAGTCCTTGAGAACACAACTGAATACCTCCTACCACATTAAAAGTGAACCACTCATATTTATTTTTATTCTAATCATTTTAGTAATGAATATGGTTATTTGTATTATCATCTAGTCTGTGTCTTTTAACCATCTTTGTATTTTCCATGATCATATTATGAGATATCTTTTCAAATATTTTATTAAATTCTAGGTAAACTGTAGCTGCAATATTCCCCTAATCTACCAATGTAGTAGCCCTGTTTTTTTTTAAATATTAGATGACTCTCAATGAAGCCTTTCTGACTCTTTGTTAACTGCTTTATCTTTGTTAGTTCACTAATTTGCTTTGATGCAGTAAAAAAAGCACTGTACTTGGAAGGGGGCAGATTGGGTTCAAATCTCTGTCTCCCTCAGTTTTCATATGAGGAAAGTAGAAATAAGAATAATAATAACAACAACACCTACATCCCAGAGTTCTTATGAATATCAGATAACATATATGAAGTATTTTGTAAACCTTAAATCATTGTATGAATTTGACTTTATTAATAACGATAATCTCTTCCTTATTTTTTCGATGATTGAAGTCAAGCTCACTGAACTTTTCAGGCTTTTTTCTCTTCACTTAAAAAATGGATCTATAATTGCCTTTCTTGAGCTCTGTGGTCTCTTTTCTGTTTGCAATATTCTTTTAAACATCACTGACAGTGACTTAGTCAACACTCTTGGCAATTCTTTCAGCTCCTGAGTCTGTCATTCAGCTGTGTTTGGTGACTTGAAAGCATAGACCATGTACTCCTTTGTTATATTTCCATAGTTTTTTCTGGGTATCAACACCTCTTTAGTCATTTTTTCCTTTCATTTACAACTCAAGGACCATTTTCTTTGGCACAGAAAATGATAGCAAATTAACAATAAAGAGACTCTGCTTTCCATTGTCATGTAGCCAACTACTCAATTAGTAGTCCTGTTGTGGAGGAGATAGTATGGCATAGAAGAAAGATCTTTTAATTTATACTGAGGACATGGATTAAAATTCCAGTAAATATTAGTTACCTACATAACTTTGGGCAACCTATCTGAATGTCACAGGCCTCACTTATAACATGAAAGGGTTTGGCTGGTAGTCTGTGAGTTTTCTTCTATCCATAAATATATTATCCTTCTTTGATCTCGGTTTGTTCACACTATATAATTTAAAACAGAAACAAAATCACTAGGATTTTTTTTTCCCCTTGGCTCTCCTTACTTGTCTTAGCTCATTCAGATGTTATCATTCCCGACTTGATTTTTATAGAATCATGTCATAAACATATAGACATTCTGTTATATTTCCTTTCTTCTATCTTCTTTCATTTTCTAAAAAAATAAAAGTTGGTTTGAAAATATCCCACATCTTCAAAAACTTTCATCTTTATTTCTCTTTGGAATTGCTTCTCTTTATCTAGAGAATTTCATTCCATAGAGTTTTCCATTCACACTTCATTGCCTTTCATTCTGAACAGTCTCTGGTAACCATTCTAACTTTTTCTAAGACATTGAACAGCTTCTTTTACCAAATACTGTCTACTTAGAGTTGAAAAACCTGGTGTTTTGACATTATCAAACCCACAATATGATTATTATAAGAAATGGTAGGAATTAATAATTTTAAGGTGACAATATACATTCATAATAGGGACCTTGTGTTTACAATTAATCTCTTAAAGTGTAACCTACCTAAATTATTATTGTGACTACAGAGGATAACCTGAAAGAATGACAGGATTAACTTCAAGCCCCATTATTATAATGTGAAAACCTTATTCTGGCAATCTATGTTTAATGTGTTTTTGAACTGTCACTTAAATTCTCTGTACTTCAATTTCTTCATATACAAAATGAGAAAGGAGCATGGCATGACCTTCATTTTCCCTATGAATCTTTCTTTTTATGTGTAATAATAGAGTAATTTACATCTCTATTGGCAATCATTTCTTAGACCTAAGTGTGCTTCATCGTCATTCTCTCTTGCCTTTCTTCTCTTTAACTTTCCTTCCCTCCCTTTCCTATATATAACCTTACCTTATTTCTGTAACCTTCAAACTTAATTCTTTATATTCTAAGAGATTTTAAATGCTTTGTAAGCAGTTCCTGTGTTTGTATCTCCAAAATTTAGCATAGTGTCTAGTATATAAGATGTCTTAATAAGTGCTGGTTAATTGATTAATTCATCTCCAATATAGAATTACTATTTTTCTATATATTATTCATCTTCCTTTGCTTGAATCAGGAAGGATTAGGAAATAGGGTTACAAAGAGCAGTGAATATTTCTGAGTCTTGAATATTTACCTATAAACAGCAGTATCTTCTCAGTTTGACCCAGTCTAACAAGGAAGTACTTTATTTCAAAACTGCCTCCTTCCTTAAATAGTCCTGCCAAGGTAGAGAACAGGAACATTCTAGATAGAAAATTCCCATCTTTTTTTTTTTTTAAGCAATGAAGGGATGTGTGTGTGTGTGTGTGTGTGTGTGTGTGTGTGTGTGTGTGTGTGTAGGACTAACATAATAATCTTTGCATTTTCTTCTCCAATATCAAACAATAAGAAAGACAGCAGGACCCTTGATTACAGCACAGATAAAGAAGGTATTTCAGATTGCATTACTTCTAGGTCAAAAGATTACTAGGGAGACCAAAGAAAATTTTCAAGGCAGTATAACTACTTGGAATGAGGAGAAAAATACTTACAACTTGTCCCAGATAAGAGACAGTATGAGTTTCTTAAGCACTGACTGTGTCGTTTTCAGAAGTGCAGATTTGCAAACTCATCCCACAGTCAGATATCTAAACATAGATCCTGTTAATCAAAAGGGGGAAAAAAACCTGGCATAATCTTTAGTGCACTGAGGTCAGATGAAAATTTCCATTCTACAAAGCTTTATTTTTTTTTTCCTTTTAAAAGCAGTATCTGACCCTATGCCTTAAATTAATGGAAAAAAAGACTTAATTAAAAAATCTCTAATGGAACATTTAAAAACAAATAATAAAGTCTCCCTTCTTTAGCTTGACCCTTGTTCTTTCCAATATTTTAGCTTCTTTACAAATATTCTCTTTTGTTATCCGAAAAACTTTATAATGCTAAGATGATCAAAAAGCACTAGATTTGAATTTGGTTAGCTGCCTTTCCATGGAAGGCCAGAGGACAGGATCTGAGAAGCCAGTTTAAAGGAGAACATCTCCCAATAAGTGAAAAGTTAATTTTGTCAACTATATCCATTGAATTACTCTATGATACAAACTTTACTGAAAGTCATTAAAAGACAGTCCATGTGCCTTTTGGCTAGTATGACTGGCTGAATGACCCCACAGGACACTCATCTACAAGCAAGCTTCAATACAGACAGTGAACTGAATTTACTAAACTTATCTTAATAAATGCAATTTCATTTAACTATGATAATACTTGACAATACCCAAGTAGTTTAAATCTCTCTTATTCTTGAATCTGTAGGAACCCCTTTACTTAAATATTTCAGCAAAGTAAGGTTGAAACTACCATGTTTTGTTTGAGCAATTATAGGGCTTGGAGATTAGTTGAAAGCAATCAGCAGGGTGTGGTTTTGTATATAGGCTCATACAAAGTGAGATTTAGTCCCAAAGTAATTCCCATTTAATCAGTACTATGCAGAAATAATTATGTAATGCCCCTATTGGCATATAACATTTACTACCTAAATATATGTTTAGTAACTATCACCAAAGAACACATTATTTTAGAGTTCTCATGTTCTATAACATAAAAGACTAGTCATTGCTATTTAAAAGAGCGTTTAAATGTACTTCAGAAATTATGAATTAATTTACTTAAGCAAAGAATTTCATTGGCCAAGAAAAGATAATTCTACCAAGTCAACTGTCTATTTGGCTTGTTAGTAAGTCTTTAACAATGCATATTATCTATCTTTTAAATAAGTATTTGCATAGTATATAGTAGAAAAATATTATGTTAATATACCCTCCCATTTTGGAGATGTTCTGAATTAGAAAGTTATTACTTTTTTCTGTCCACATATGGAACTTATCAGTTGTACACCAAAGAGGAAAATGCCCATTTCACAATTCCAAAAGTGACAAGACTTAAAATAGATAGTTTGTTATTAGGTTCAAATAAAGATTTATAGTATTTTTAGCAATTTTATCTATATATTTTTATCATAAAATGCATGGTACCTCTAATCCCACAGGATAATTATGGGGTAATACACATGAAGACAAAATGATTCTGAGTCACTCTTTCATCAATTTGAGTTCAATTGTCCAAAAAAAATCTTTCTGCATGAGAGTAGAGTGTAAATGGCTAAAATTTCAGATACTACAATTTTTCCTACTATGTAAATACTGGTTTGGGTGCAAATCAATGAAAAAAAGTTTGATTCCTAAAAGGTAGAAAAATGAGAAAATACCACCTTATATTTCTTTGTAGAGTTGGGGTTGGGGTGAACCAATGATGTGAACAACTATATGTGAAATCAGACTTTTTCTTATGTGTTTGTTAGTTTTCTTTATCCTTTTCCCATCTCTTTTTCCTCTTTTTTTATAAGATGAGTTCTCAGGGAAGAGGGGGAATAAAGTGAGCAATGTCAATATTATCAAAATGAAATATGCAAATAGCATTTTTGCAAAAAGCAAAAGAATGAGAATAATTCACATAAAGATCTGAAGAATAGAAAAATATGATATGAGTTGATAAATGAAGCATCCTTTACTTATAATTGTTCTCATTTTGATTTTGTTATGTGAAGTCCTCTAAGTAGGGCCATATTCAATTTGACAATGAATTGCATGCATTTGCTACTATTTGAACATTGTTATTTACTCAATGTAAAACTTGGAAATTTGTATTTACTAATATTGGTATTAGCTTTGTCAGCCATTTACACATTTTTGTAGACAATGAAAAACCAAATAAAAGTCATATTTTAGTTTCCTGGATAGTTCAAAGTTTGACTTAAGTGAAGGACATTGGCAAAATAGCCCACAACCAATACTAAAAATTTGTTATTTTTTGTTCTTTTTGAACCCTATAGCGGCTACAGAAAAGTCATGCCAGGAAGGTCTTCTAAGCCATGCCTAGACCTTTTGACTTCTATTGTAGGTAATGATTCCTACATGGTTTTTAGTGTATCTTATGTGCCTACATATGTATAATATGTATGTGTTAAATACTTTGCAAATATTACTATGTCTGTATGTATAACCTATATAAAAATTAGGTACTTTATTATTATGGAGCTCTAAATAGACCATTATTTAGTCAGTCAGACAACAAGTTTGTTTATGAAACCCTTAGTATATGGCAGGCACTCTTCTAAGCATTGATGATACAAATAAAAACATCAGAATCCCTTCTGTCATACCATCCATTCCAGTAGTCTCATTACTATTATACTTGAGCTATGAAATGTATAATCTCCTATTATGTATTGTGGCTCAGCACCTCACATGAGGAAAGTGTACACATCCCTTGGTAACATGTTAAATGATTTGTTCTGTAAGAACATTGTCTGAATAAAACTGTCCTGCAAAAAAATAGTAATGTCTAAGGAAAGATGATGGATACTTTTAAAAATTAGAACTTCATTTCCTTTCCAGCCATCATTGAAAGTTTGTCTGCTCTTTCTCTTCTCTTTTGACAGGTTGTGTTGTAGTTTCAAGACCATTGGGTCTGAAGGTAAGAAGCTGAGTTGTTGCCAAGCTCTCACACATACCCCAGCAGGGTCACTGGAGGGAAAGCTCTTTGCTTTTTTGGTCTTCTTCAACTATGAGAAAAAGAGTTTTAATCTCATAGGGAATTTCTGAAGAAAATGCTCATAAAAGTGAAGTTCTGTAAAAATTGCAAGGTGTTATAAATTTGTTATGGTATCCTGTATCCTTACCCAAGCCTCTAGGCCAACTATTGTGAAGTGAAACCTACCTGAGTATTTGCTATGGCCTATCTGACAAAAAAGAAAGAAGATAGCTTTGGTCCTAAAGACATATTCAATGACTACCTCTATCACATTAATTGAAGTGTATAAGGAAAATAAATTCTATCTCAGAAGAATTACTAACAACCTATTCAAAAAAATTTTAAAAGGAAGATACTTAATAAACATACAGAAGAAAACTATTATCAACATTTTTGAGAGAGAGCTAAGTGAAGTATGAAGAGGTTCTTATATTGATGAATAAATAAAAAACTTAAAAGTGCTTAGTATAAGCAAAACACTGTGCTAAGTTTGGTGGAATCAAATGAAGAAGGATAATTCAGATTCAGGACTGAGGGAAAGGCATAGTTTTAGGTTGTGTCAGCAAGGGAGAAATGGTAAATTATCTTTAAAGTCATTTCCATAATTGATACAATATCCCTTTCTGATGCTGAAATATTTCTGATATTGAAAAAATTATCAAGACTTTGGTAAAAAGCAGTTTCAGCAAAGAAAAACACAAAGAATATGATTTTATAACACAATCAGAAGTCACTGTGGAGGACAAAGTTCACTAGAATACAATCAATCCTTTCTTCTTTCTCCTCTAAGATGAAATATTAGAACTTAATCTTTCCCAAGACATTTGTTGTTGTTGAGTCATTTCATTTGTTTCTGACTCTTCAGGACCACATTTAGGGTTTAGTGGTCCACCATTTCCTTCTCCAGATTATTAAAAAATGAGCAAATATGACAACTAAAGGTCAAGTGACTTGTCCAGGGTCACACAGCTAGTAAGAATCTGAAGCCATATTTGTACTCAAGAAGATGAGACTTCCTTACCCCAGACAGTGAATTCTATTCACTGTGCCACCAAACTTCCCTAGAGGGCTTTTGCAGCTCTTCCTTATAAGCATAGTTTCGGATGTGTTCTTTATTCTAGTTACCAACTTCTCTGCTGATTCTGTCTCCCTGAAGATTTAATTTTCAAACCCTGTTAGAATAATTAAATTCAATATCAGACTAGCAGCAATATAATCCCCCCAAAACCAAGTGTTCTCTTTCTCTCTCCCAGAATTGATATGAAAAGTTATTAATACAATCATGATACATCTGTGTCCCCAGTTGAGAAAATTCCCAACATTCAGAAAGAGGTTTAACAATCAAAAATAATTTAAAATATTTGTCTATCCCTAGGTAATCCCTGGCCTCTTAATGTTTGAGACAAAAATCAGAATACAAGAAATGTTTAGGTAAAAGAAACAAGAACTCAGTATTACAGTATCTATGATGGACAGGCAGCATGATGGGAAATTGAGGAAAGAATATGTGTTTTTAAAATGTTTTTGAAAATTCATTCATGCCTTGAAGTTGTGGATACAACTCCATAGATCAACTCCAAGACATCCACTAGGGCGAGATGGCCCTACTTGTTCTCTTCATTCTCTACTACAGCTCAGTTCTTCTTAATTTTGCTTTTCTGGTTATTTTTGGGACTGATTTTGTACATTATGTTCTGGGCAGGGCTGAGGGTGCTGCTTTGGTTACTGCTAATGCTGAGGTCACACTTCTACCTCTGTGTGTTGCCAAACAATCCATTTCTCTCATCTGAGTCAAAGATTGTTGGGGGCACTATGTGTCAAGTACTGGGGTTCTGATATTGAGAGAAAAAGTAGAGAGAGGGATAGATTGATAGAAATAGATAGATTATAGAGATAACAAAGCAAGGGCCAGGTAGGAATGCATGGTGTCCATGAACAGTTTATTGCGGCAAAAAGAAGGACTTTCATAGAGAACAGAATTCTAAGCCCTACATCACTATTAAGTGGTGTTACTTCCCCACAGAATATCATTTAGGAAATAACTTCACACTAGGGTTCCTTTACAAACATAATCAAATTGAGAAAGAGTGACAGCTAATCTATTCTATGTAACTTAGGGAAAGGAAGGTCTGGTACATTCAGTCATGATATTACAAAGACTTCTTTGCTCTTCAGAATGAGGAAGGACTCAAGGTTTGATGATGACCATACTGGGGAAGGAATCCTTTCTAATCTAAGTTACAGCTGAGGAAAGGAAAACTGAATCAATCTTTGGATTTTCTGCCACTGAGGTGTAACAGAAGGCAGTTAGAATGTTAAAGTGAATATTGATGGATAGCGATGACAGTTAGTGGGGGCGGGGGAGACTTGGAGAGTAACAGTTGCTCTCAAGGTCACTCTTTCCTGGCCCTCGGATTGACAAAAGCTCTCTCTCTCCCTGTCTCTGGATAGAAGCATCTCTATTCTTGGACTTTTCCCAACTGTGTGCTCTACCTGGATTCCTGTGATTGTGTCATTGAACAAAAGGATTTAAGGGGAGTGGTTTGAACTGTAAGGCCAGTCTTTAGGGCATCAGCCTGAAGAAACAGGCCCAACCAGCTCTGAAGATCAGCACCTTTTCTTCCTCTTGCTGTCTACTGCTGACTTTGAATTTAAGAAAGCTAGCATAGATTAGCACAGACAGGAATAAAAGAAACCCTCCACCAGCCTGTGATGCCCGGCCTCAGCTCAAAAGCTGAGATTCAAACCCAATCTGTGGAAAAGTATAGGGAACCCCTCTTCCCTCTACCCTGATACCTTCCCAATCCAAACTTATTATTAAATTCATCTTGAGTTAAATAATCCACAGTCAGATAAGAGGAGGACTATAATTTCAGGGGACATAGAGGGAACTGAACCTAAGGACAGTCATTCCACCATAAATGCCCTGCTGGGTGACCTTGGTCCAGGTGAGGCTTGTCTCTCAGGAGGGTCTGTGCTTACCTGTCCTGGGGTATCTTCAACATAAATCAATAGAGAAGACATCCCCTGAGACTATCATAGTTGGCCCATTTCTCCGGGACCCCATTTTTCAAAGACAGCCTCTCAGCAGGGGGTATCTCTCTCCTTTTACCTCACCAGCATCCATATTCCCTCTATCCCTTCAGCTCCTCCATTCCCTGTTACAAACCCTTCCTTATCCCCTGTACCTCTTCAATCCTCTACAATTCCTTTAACTATTACACAGCCTAGGGAACAGCTTATAACTGTAAACTGAGACTGGCCTTGCCAAGAGTCTCAGGCAAACTCCGCAAGTCTCTTCCGTCTGGTTTTCCTCAATGGGTTTAATTTGTCCTAGACTTTTTCATAAAAGATTACAAGATCCCCAAATCACTTTCAGGGCTGTCAGTTCTTATATCTCCTTTATATGCAAATATAATTTTAGAGAGGAGACATAAAACTTTAATTTAAATAAATTTTATTAAATGGCATTTATTTAGAAAATTCAATCTAAAAGTTTGAATTATTCCTGGAACCATCTTTAAGTAATGGCAATTTGTTTAACACTTAAGATTCCAAATCTACTTTTCCAAGGGCAAAAGACAACTTGTTGCCTTTATTTAAATTAATTTAAATTTCAAATTTTTAAAATGTAATTTAATTTTTCTCCTAATTACATATAAAAACAATTTCCAACATTTTCCAAGGAATTTCAGATATAAAATTATCTTCTTCCTTCATCCTACTCTAAACTGCATAGAATACCCCATTGAGATGGTAAGCAATATGAAATCAACTATTTTACATGTGCAATCATGTAAAAAAATTTCCCATCTTAATCCTTTTGTGGAAGGAAACTTGAATAGAAAAAAAATAATAAAGAAAGTGAAAAATGCTTTGGTCTGTATTCATACTCCATTTGTTCTTTCTCTAGAAGTAGATGGAATTTTTTTAATTGAGTCCTTTGTGATTGTTTTGGATAATTTGATCATTTTTGGATCACTGTATTGTTGAGAATAGCTAAGTTATTCACAATTATTCATTGTACAGTATTCCTGTCCCTATGTACAGTTTTCTCCTGGTTTTGCTGTAAGGGTTAAATTTAATGATTAGACTTAAAATTATATGAAATAATGTGGTCACCAAAATTATTATATCTTAAGAGAGAATGTATTTACCAAAATAGAGAGGAAACAATAAAGTAGAGAAATGTGAAAGAGGTTAGAGAAAATCCCTAAACCAGTCCTCAGTCAGGAGGGCTGGTGGTAACTAGGAAAGGAGTCAGCCCTTTTCCTCACTCACAAAGTAGTCCAGGAGTCTGAACCAAGTTGATGATAAAATCCAAGCCAAAGTCTCCAGTGAAGCTCCCTGGAAGACTATTTTCAGAAGAAAATCCCCAGAAGACAATCTCCACAAGACTGTCTCCACCAGATTTCTCAAGCCTAAAGGTTTCCATGATTTTTATGGTGACCTCTTGTCCCATTCCCTCTTTACAAGGGCCAATCACAGTTTCCAAATTGTCTATCACTGCCCACAGGCCAATATCTGTGAGATCTACTTCTTATTCTCTGAGGTCTAAATTCTCATCAAAAGGATTCACAGTTTCCTGACTGATTGATAATGTTGATTTCTTCATCTGAAAGCTGCATTTTCATATCCTTTGAAAATTTGTCAATTGAGGAATGGCTTGTATTTTTATGAATTTAACTTAGTTCTCTTACATATGAGAAATGCAACTTTTATCAGAGAGATTTGTTATTAAATTATTCTCAGTTTTTTTTTATTTCCCTTCTAATACTGGTTACATTCATATGTAATAGAATAGACAATCATGTGTAATAGACTTTGCTACTAATAGCAATACAATGTACCAGGATAGTTCTGAGGGACTTATGAGAATAAAAATTCTATCCACATTGACATGAACTGTGGGAGTAGATATGCAGAAGATAAAGTATGATTTATCAGTGTCTGATTTGGGGATTTGATTTTAAAAGATTACTCTATTACAAAAATGAATAAAATGAAAATAGGTTTTGAGTGATGATACATGTATAACCCAGTGGAATTGTTTGTCAGCTCCAAGAGCAGGGGGGGGGGGGGAAGGGAGATAAAATGAATCATTTAATCATGGAAGAATATTTTAAAATAAAAAAAATTAATCTTAAAACAAATAAATTACATACTCATTTTGACCTTATCTTGGAATAAAGTGTGAAATATTGGTTTAGATCTGTTTTCTGCCATATTGTTTTCTAATTTTTCCAGGATTTCCTATCCCAAAAGCTGGATTATCTATACAAGCCTAACCACTAAATTATAATATGAGGCAGAATAAAAATGAAGAAAGGTAAGATTCTAGAGAAAGTACTAGATTACTTTCTTTGAGTAGCAAGGCAAAATCTTTCTGCTTCTAGGTGAATTTTCTGCTTGAAAATCCCCTTAACTATCCCAATGATTTTTCATTTGATTGGGTGGAGAAAAGCAAAGAGAATTTCCAGAAAGTACAATCATATCTTCTCTTTCAGCAAGGCATATAGAAGGAAAGGACTGTTAATATAAGAAATAATCTGGTTGGAAGTAGCATGATCATTAAGAGGACTGGAACAGTTTTTGCTAGAACAAGGAGTAAGAAGAAATTAGATTAATGGGTAAGTTTACATTATATATACATTATAGTTGCCTTCAGGGGATAAAATACTAATGCACTTTCTCTGGCTAGATTCAAACTACTAAGTTAGAAAATACAGTGCCCTTCTCACCTATCTGGGCATGTCATCTGAAAAGTACACAGTCCTGTTGTAGGAGTTGTAGAACAGGAACTAGATTGGGGCAAGAGACAATTTAATTTGATCTCCTTTTATATCTACATATCAACAAATTTTAAGTAATTCTTCATTAGTGCTAAATTTTCCACAGATGGATTTTTTGTTTTGGTAGCTCAATCAACACATTTTTAAGCTAACATTTTTTCAAAGACAATACATCTTTACTTCAGTTTTTTTTATGTTAAATACAAATAACAGGTGACCCAAAGGCCAATAGAAAGACATTTGTGTGTAAATAATTTGCTGAATGCAAAATACTTATGACTTACACACATCTCTCTCTCTCTCTCCAAGACATATTAGCATTTAACTGATAGAGAGGTTCACATTGATAAGAAATTGGAATCACAGAAGAGTCAGAGTATACTGGAATTGTGTGGCTTCAGTTTTTAAGGAAAACTCCTCTGATATAGTGAATAAGATACGAGACTTGGGAGGTAGATGGTAGATAGATAGATAGATAGATAGATAGATAGATAGATAGATAGATAGATAGATAGATAGAAGACACATTGTATTTCCACATTGAATATATGATTCTTGAGTAAAAATTAAGATGTGGTGGGTAGAAAAAAGAATAAATGCTTAATCATTAAGCTATATGCCAGGAACTATATTAAGGATTTTGCAAATATCGTCTCTTTTAATCCTTATATCAATCTGACTTAGGTGCTGTTATTACAATCTTCATTTCCCACTTGATAAAACTGAAATAAACAGAGGTTAAGTGACTTGCCCAGAGTTTTGTAGCCAATAAATGCCTGAGGCGAGATTTGAACTCAGGTTTTACTTACTCTATCTAGGCCCAGTACTATGACCTTATGAGCCGATTACAATTGATTCTTGTAATTAATAGATTCATTTAATCTCTTTTGTAAAATGAGGATAATTGTAGTACTTAATTTCTATAGTTGTTGTGAAAGGGTATAGAGCAGTGAATATATGTAAAGCACAAATAATTAATTATTGTTTTTATAATATTATTAAAAGACTGGGGATATCTTAAAATATGTTATTTTCAGTATCAAAATAATTGAATTTCCTATTTCTTGTGCAGAGTTTAGTTGAAAATCTTAGAACTTATTTATAGTCACACTCTTGGTGGTGACAAAAAAAAATTAAAAAATGAGGGGATACCCTCTGATTGGGGAAGGGCTGAACAAATTGTAGTATATGTTGGTGATGGAATACTATTATGCTCAAAAGAATAATAAAGTGGAGGAATTCCATGGGAATTGGAACGACCTGCAGGAACTGATACAGAGTGAGAGGAGCAGAACCAGGAAAGCATTGTACACAGAGACAGATACAGTGTGGCACAATTGAATGTAATGGACTTCTCTACTAGCAGCAATGCAATGACCCAGGACAATTCTGAGGAACTTTTGAGAAAGAAGGCTATCCACATCCAGAGAAAGAACTGTGGGAGTAGAAACACAGAAGAAAAACAACTGCTTGATCACATGGGTTTATGGGGATATGATTAGGGATGTAGACTCTAAACGATCACCCTAGTGCAAATATCAATAATACGGAAACAGAGCTTGATCAATGATACATGTAATACCCAGAAGAATTGTGCATTGGCTATGGGAGGGGTTAGAGGAGGAGAGAGAAATAACATGAATCCTGTAAACATGGAAAAAATATTCTAAATTAATTAATTAAATACAAATTCACACAAAGAAAAAGAAAAACTAAAAGCTGTCTTCTTAATATTTAGAAACTTTTTAATCCAGCGTTATATTAGCCTATTTGCAGTTCCCCCAGGTAAAATATATTCTCCCCCTTTTTTGTTTCTTTCTTCAGATAGTTATGTGTTTTGATTAATATTTTTATGAAGATAAAGATTTAGATAATATTATTACTAATAGAAGAACTTAATGGCAATGTGAAATTTGAGCTTTAAATCAATTAGTCAAACTCTCTCATTTTGCAAATGAGTAAACTAAGGCCTATTGAGATTACATGATTCATGCCAGAGAGCACAGCTGGTTACTGAGAGCTCATGTTTCTTGACTCTTATTCTTCTGCTCTATGTTTTATATGACAATACAGGCAGACAATCAAGTACATCATGAGCTTCTTTTCCACTCCCATTCTCAGAAGGAAGTTCAATGAAAATTGCTATAATAATTATTATCCACTTTATAGATAAGAAAACTACCTTGATTTCATTGAAGACCCCATAGATTTATGGTTTAATAAGATCAATTTTAATATAGTGGTATGGTGTTAAAAGATCTAATTTGTGTTAGTAGCTGTATATAAAGTATGGTGGCGACATCCATAATTCACTTTTTTTTTTTGCATGTAAGACAAGTTTCAAAAAAATCAGCAGCATGAAAAGCACCCTCAAAAATCAACTTTTATAAATTAATTTTACTAGGGAAATAAGAAGACAGAGATTCAGAGACACTAGATACCTGAGTCATAGATCTCAAAAGAGAAAAAGATCGATCTCCTTTGATGAAGAAGCTGTCATCTGGCAGCTTCAGATTTTGACTAATTATTCTTGTTAACTAAGTGCTAATTTCAGGCATTTTTACAATGTTGAAAGAGTGTATGTGTGATTAGCATCCACTAAGTTTTAGTCACCTGGGGACATGCCCAGTCTTCTTGCTATTTGGCTTTTATAGTGTTAAAGGAATGTGTGATAAATTATTCATTGCTTACCACAATTCTAAAAAGGAAAAATCCATTAAACCTATCTGAGATTCTTTGAGTGCTATAAACAAAATTCCCCTTAATGAATCAGATTTTTAAAAGATAAAACAAAAAATTTATGTTAATTGAATTGAAAATCCTTTAGAGTACATTTTCCCCATTTTTAATTCCCTGGCATGTTTACTCACCTTCTTCATATCTGCTCTAGGGAACTATATGCATAGAAGTCAACAACAATCCTTTACTCTGCAATTATTTTGGCTCCTTCTATGAATTGTGATTCTTCCCAATTTAAATTATGAGTGTGAAAAATTACTTTTATGAAGTCAGTGTCTACCATAGTCTACCATATCATGATACTTCCAGAAAAGATGACAAAATTTTGAATTTTACCATATAATTTCTCATATTGTCTATCTTACAAGTCATACATTTTTCTTCTATATATACAAATAAAGATATTTATATGTATTTATAAAATTTCCCTCTTGCTGCCTTCCACACTGAACAATAATAAGCCTCATAACAACATCTAGAGCAAAACAAAATTTTTCAATGACCATGACCCCAAGAATATGACTCTCTCTTCATTTTAAATTCATCAAAACTCTTTCAGTAGGTGAGTATCATTTTTCATCTCTAGTTCTCTGGACTCATGAATTATTGGTGATGGACTGGAGAAGAAAAGAATTAGCAGCATCTTAGAAGAACTTTCATCAATTTATTCTAAGTATGATATGCTAATGGCTTGGACTTCAACTTTGGGGGACTATTTAAAAAAAATTAAAAGAAGAGTTATTTAAAAAATGAGAAAATTAACAGTGACCTTTATAATTCAATTAAATTATGTATATAGCTATATTTATTAAGCCCAGATATCTGGGTACATTATCATATTATACCCACAAATATCACTCATAGTTATATTTGAAAACTACTTATGTCTAATTGGGAGTCGGGAGACTGAATTGGGAGATTTTTGATCATGTTCCTAAGTTCAGATTTTTATATTGATAACAACTTAACTAGGACCCCTTTGTGTGACAAGCTATATAACATGCAACAGTTTATCTTTGGGTCCAGGGTCACAGTTGAATAAAGATCTGCCTTTAGAACCTCATGATTTCATAGTTGATGAAAGACAAGAACATTCTATGTGCCCTTGACTTGCTATTATAAGAAATAAAATTAGGACTTTGGTCCTTATTTTTCATAGAGTTTATTAGTTATTTGGATAGAGACAGAGAGAAAAAAGCCTATTCTTGCTAGCCACGTGGGCGGACGCAGTCTGGTAGTAGCTCCCCCTGCACAGTCACATGAGATAGAGAGAAAGCACTTCCTGCATCATGGCTCTTTAACCTCTCCTTCCACATCCGGTTCAAGTTCAGAATCATATCTGGGATCAAGAATGTAGGCCATAGTCCCATGACCCATGCTAAGTGACAGGAACTTACACAGACTCAGGTAGTCTCACGCATACAACAGCTGTGTTACCCAGAAGGGGAAAACTTTCCTCACACACCATCAAATACAGAAAATTATTCGTCCACAGTAGAATATAAACACCCTGAGGGTAAACATTGTCTGGTATTTGTCTTTACATCCCTATTCCTGATTTCAATTCCAGTGCTTTATCCATTTGCTACTCAGCTGCTTTACCACATGGTTCCTTATATACAACAGGTACATAATAAATACTTGTGGAATAAATGATTACATGAATTAACTATCTTTTATTATTTTTTCTATGTATATACTAAATTTCTTAATATATTCATATATTTATCCAAATTTCTAAACATATTGTTCAATATTAATTTTTGCTACTTTTGAGCCCTCTTAAGTGACAAAGAATAAAGGTGGGAAAATCACGTAACCTTGATTGAATCTATTACAAATTCATGTTACCCTACCTTAAATGGACCCTCATTGCTGCTGACAATCTTACTCTACAACCCTTGTCAATCCACCATCCCACTCACCATAATTTTTAACCCCTTTCCTTCCCTTCTAAAATTTCTCATAGTGTCCCTTTACCCATCCATTCTTTTAGCTCAGAATCTCACCTCATATTTTATGGAACAATTGAGCCACTTCACTGTGAGCTCCTGCTTCTCCCTCAGTCATCATCTCATATAAGACAATTATTCCTATATCTACTCCACCTCCAAAACTTCTCAACTTATCTATCCATCCCTACCAACTATCATTCTATTTCTCTTCCATCCTTCATGGCTAAATACTTTGACAAGACAGTTTACAAGTAGGTGCCTCCACTTTCTCTCCTCTCATTCACTTCTTAGCCCTTGGCCCTTGGCTTTATCATTCTTCAAAGTCACAAATGATATCTTAATTGTCATATTCAATGCATTTTTCCCAATATTCATTTTCCTTAATCTCTGCAACCCTTGGAATAATTGAAAACCCTCTTGTCATTGTCACTTTTCTCTCTAACTTTTTAGGACAGCC
Organism: Monodelphis domestica; assembly: GCF_027887165.1. Taxonomy (NCBI): domain Eukaryota; kingdom Metazoa; phylum Chordata; class Mammalia; order Didelphimorphia; family Didelphidae; genus Monodelphis; species Monodelphis domestica. The sequence goes on from NC_077228.1 coordinate 328,851,040, forward strand.
CTCTCTCTTAGTTTTCTTCTTATCACACTAGTTCTTCTCTGCCTGCTTTGCTAGATTATCATCCAGGTCATGACTTCTAACTGTGTGTGTCCCTCAGGATTTTGCCATGGATCTTCTTCTCTCCTCCCTTTATACTACTTGGGCTGGTGATCTCATCAGTTCCCATGGATTTAATTACCATTTCTGTTGATTATTTACAAATCTACCTATTCTGACCTATCCCCTCTGCTGATCTCCAGTCTCACATCTCCAGTTACCTGTCAGTCACATCAAAGTGGATATTTAAACTCTAATATAAACTCAACATTTCTAAAAATAGAACCATGCCTTTCACTATATCCTTTCAATTACTTCTCTATTACTGATCAGGGAAACACCATCTTCTCAGTTCCTCCTACTGGCAAACTGGATGTCATTCTTGACCCCTTAATACTAAATAACCATAACCAATCTGTTGTCAAGGCTTCTTGATGTCATCTTTGCAACATGTCTCAAATATCTTTCCTTCTTTCCTCGAACACTATCAATCCTCTGGTACTGGACAGGGTTGCTTATGACTGCCTGCCTTAAATCTCTTCCTAATGGAATCCATTTTCTATTCATCTACCAGTGTGATTCTTCTATAGCACAACTCTGATCATATCACAACCCTCCTCAATGAACTCTAAAGGTTTTCTATAGATTCTCTAATTAAATATAAAAATCCAATGTTTTACATTCAAAGCCCTTCATAACTTAACTCTCTGCTATGATTCTTGTCTTATTATATCTAACTCTATGCCACATACACTTTGCTCTAGTGGCTCTGTACTCCTTATTTTTCTATAAACAAGACACTTTATTTTTGGACTTTGGTCATTTTCTGTAAGCTTCCACCATGTTTGAAATAATCTTCTTCATCATTTTTATTAATTGGGTTCCCTGGCTCCCTTCAGTTCCAACTAAGAACCAATCATCTGTAGGAGGCCTTTGAAAACCCTTCATAAATAGAGTTCCTATATGCTCTTAATTATCTATTTATCATGTTTATAGCTTGTTTGAATCTATTTGTTTCCTTGCTGCCTCTTCATTAGATTGTAAGCTCCTTGAAGGAAGAGAATGTATTTTGTTTCATTTTTTATCCTTAGTGCTTAGCTCAGTGTCTGCCAAATAGTAGGTGCTTATTAAATATTGTTTGATTGGGTCTTACAACCCATGGTATTAGATTTTATTATCATTATTATTAGCATTTTATAATTAAGGAAGCTGAGACAAACATATGTTAAAGGAATTGCTAAAGGTCATACTGCCATTCAATGAATAGGTTAAATTTAAACTCAGGTGCTTAATAAATATTTATTGCCTGCCTGCTTTCCTGACTGAAATGTTTACAAATATTACTTTAAGTGGTAGTTTTGTGCTTATCACAGGAAAGATATTTTCTCTTTAAAAGCTATAAAAGTTAATGAATGGACAATGATAGGAAGCACAATCTTATCCTACTTTTGTCTTAGATGGCAGTTTCTAGAGGAATGTATGCTAATGAATTCTTTGAAAAAAAATGAAGGCTTGGTCTGGTTTTGTGAGGAAATTGCTGTTCTAAAAGCTATAGTGAGATGGGAGAGGGTTGGAGGGAGGAGAGGGAAAGAATGCGAAAATGGGAAAATATTCTAAATTAACTAATTAAATAACATTTTCCAAAAAAATAAAACAAAATAATTAAAGCTACTAATTGAAAAAAAAACAAAACAAAAGGTAAAGCAAGGAAATTTCATTCTCTCATGAATCCTTTTGGATACCTCTTTGTTGAAAAAATTCCACAACTATTTCAGTATCTTGAAGAAATTCATCACTAATGGAATAGAAGGTAAATTATGACAGAATCATGAATTCTCTGGATCCATATGGAACAAGGCTATTATTTCTTTGACATTACAGGCCTCCAAATATTTGAATATAATTATTAAGTCTACAAATATCCTTTAAATATTCCAAACCAGATTTTTGCATATTTAGCCCAAACACAATTATTACTTGCAATAGATCCTTATCAAACAAGATCTCAAGGCCATTTACATCCCTACTTGCTCTCTTCAGGAAGTCCTCTATCTTCTTAAATATTTTTTCCTAAAATGTGACACTCAGACCTGAAAGTAATAGTACTTTTGTGGTGCTGGTAGGGCTGAGAACAATGGAACTATCATAACTTTAGTCTTGTGTACAGTTTTTCATTAAATGTAGATAAACACGAATTAGTTTTTTCTTTTGGCTGCTATATCATATTGTTTCCTTACATTGAGTTTGAAGTTTACTGAAATCTCACATCCTCATATTGCTTTAAATATACTGTCACTTAATCATGTGTCCTTTAATTTATATCTTTGAAATCAATATTTTTAACCCAACTTTTAGCAGTTCATATTAATCATTATTAAATAGTATCTTAAATCCAGTGCCAAAATATTTACCTGACATTATGTTTTGTGAAAATTAGAGCTTTCCTGTGGCTTATAGAAGCTTATAAATTACTTTAGCTAATAATGAGTCCTCTAAATTTTACCTTTTCTGGAGTCAATGTTCCCCTTCTGTACACAATAAACAAGAACTGAAAGCAAAAATAACTAGTAACTGACTAAACAAGCATTAAAGGATTATGGTGTGGCAAACATTTTGCTAAATAATGATGGCACAATTAAAATTTTTATTAGAGAATGATTAGTTTTCAAGATTTAGACCAGAGCACATTTTGCATGTTCTTTGAGAGCCTTCTTTTCAATTTCTTGCTGCCTGATTGGTGAAAACAGTAGTTAAAAACCTTGTAATAATTATAAATAAATATTATATTTTTATATTATAAATTATATTTAAATAATATATTTATTTATATATTTATATGTATTATATGTATATTTAATTTATATATAAATATAAAAATATATTTAAATAAAAAATTATAAATTAAAAAATTTTGAAGGGAAGGAGGTTGCACTATATCCAAATGAACAAGTTCCAAGAAACTGTAAGGCCATAGTAGGTAGGCATCCTGGAAGAACTGCAAGGCCACAGGTGTTGGGACAGATATCTTGCTTATCCCCCCTTTTAAGCTGCTCTCTATAAATATGCTCTCTTGGGTTTGCGACGGGACGGTTCTTTGGGGGAACCGTTCTAGCACTAGAAAATAAACCTCTCCCTGCTGCCTGTTACATTGTCTCTGCGTGTTCCTTTGTGGGATACTTCCACTCAGACCCTAACATATGTGGGCTCGCCGGGTTGGTAGTAGGAACCTTCTAGGAAATACCAGGACAAAGGGAAGGCTCTCCCAGCTCTTGTGTTGAAACTCTGAAGGTGAGTTGATTGATTGATGAGTGACTGTGAGAGTAATTGTGTAAGGGGGGACGTGGGCACCAGATTGGCATATGACTTAGTGGACAAATATTTACCGTGTCCCCCAAGTTGTAGGGGGCCGTCCTATGTTAAGCCACCAGGTCACTCTGCCTAACCAAGTAGAGGTGACAGCCTACCTCCTCACCCGTTTCTGAGTGAGGACAGGTCAGTATCTCAGTTTCTACCTCCCGAGAGGGAGCAGGTCGAGAAAACCAGGAAGCGACTCGGGTAGAGGGAGGGAAAGAGTTTCACAAAGAGCTGAGAAGCCAAGAGGCGGAATTGGGGAGGTTGGAGTCCTCCCCTGCCTCCGGAGAGGCCTGAGTTCAAGTCCCCGATGGGGTAGTCTAGTCCCCAGGTAGGGGTCTCAGGATGGATGCACCCAAGGCCCCGCAAGCACAAGGACACTGGGCCTTTTTGGTAAGGCGCCAGGACGGGCTGGGAGAAGCCTTGAGCAAGCTCCCTCCCTGCTCCAAACATTGTTTGGATCAACTAAAAGGATTTTTTGTCTGTCATTTTGTCTCTTATCTGTGTGATTGTCTTTGGGTTGTCCGCCATTCTCATGAGCAAGGGTACAGATATGGGTCAGAATCAAACTACCTCCCTAGACCTTGTCCTGAGCCACTACCCCAACTTTAAAACTCAGGCTCAGAATCTGGGAGTCTCTGTTAAAAATAGAAAACTACAAACCCTTTGCAATTCAGAATGGCCAACCTTCGGAGTGGATGGCCCAGGGGAGGGAAATGGGAAAAGCCCATCCTCTCCGCCATCCAGGCCCACGTCTTACTTCCTGGGCCAGAAGGGCACCCTGATCAAATACCTTACATTTTAACATGGCAAGACCTTGTTTTGCACCCCCCCTCCTGGCTCCGGCTGATTGTGGAAGCATCCAATGTGGGTAATGGTCCACCCCCCTCTACCCAAGCCTTAGTCTCACGGGTTCATTGGACACCATGTCCTGACATTAGTCCCAAACCAACAAAAACCAGGGCTTACCTCAGGTCTTGCCAATTCCAGATGAGCCTCCCCTGGACCCTCCCATTCCACCACCAGGGTTCCCACCTCCACTGCCCCCTCAAAACAAGGATAACGAAGCCACGGTGGTGCCCACCCCCCCCCTTTCCTTCACTTCCTGCCCACCATCCCCAAGGCCATAACCAACTCGATCACCAAGTACCTGAGGCCCCCTCCTCCACCTCAACCATCCTCCCGGTATGCACAGTGGGTCCCATAGTCCCAGGTGGCCTTTGGTCCATCAATACTGGACCTTTACTTCAAGTGACCTCTATAACTGGAAACATCAAAACCCACCATTTTGCAAATAACTCCAAAAATTGATAGACCTGGTAAAGTCTGTTTTCTTGACCCACAGCCCAACTTGGGACGATTGCCAGCAACTCCTCCATACTCTTTTTACCTTGGAGGAGAGGGACCTCATCTATTCCAAGGAACTCAAACTGGTTCTCGGTGATGATGATCATCCTACTGGAGATCCAATGCGACTGGATGTTGTCTTTCTGGCCAACTGCCCAGACTGGGATTTTTCTACTGATGAAGGTAGGGAGTGTCTCCAAACTTATCACCAAACTCTCTTGGCCGAGCTCCAGGCGGCGGCCCGAAAGCCCACTAATTTGGCTAAAATTGAGGCTATACACCAAGGCCCCAAAGAGACCTCAGCAGCATTTTTAGAGCGCCTCCAGGAGGCCTTAGGATCTATTCTCCCTTAGACCCTACGGCACCTACCAGTCATGCTGCAGTCCTTCTGGCATTCATTAATCAGGCATCCCCTGACATTCGGAGGAAGCTTCAGAAACTAGATGACTTTGTCAATCAGCCCCTCTCTGACCTCCTTAAGATAGCTGACAGGGTTTTTCAACACCAGAGAAACCCCGGAGGAGAGGGTGGAAAGGTTTAGACAAGAGGATCTTGAGGGCCAAGCTCAATTGAAAAAGGAAGATAATGAGAGGGAGAAGAGACAAGAGACAGAAGAGTCCTCCAAAACAGGGAGGACAAGTCCATAAAGCAACTTGTGAAATGCCAGACCCGCATTTTAGTGGCAGTCCTCGGCCAACCTGGCCCAGCCCCTCAAGAGTAGCCTAAGGCCCCGGAAGGGTGTTTTCTCTGTGGAGACCCAGGCCACTGGCGGTGGCAATGCCCCCAACAGCAACAGAGGGGGAGAAGGAGGTGGGAGGACTGCCAACCCCTGTGGGGTGCCCGCCCCTCCCCAGCACTTGCCTTGGCAGATGAAGACTGATGGGGGCGGTTCTCAGGCCCCCTCCTTGAGTCCTGGGTAATGGCAAATATTGAGGGGAAGCCTCTCCCCATGTTGGTAGACACAGGAGCGGAGCATTCTGTCCTGACTGTCCCCCTTGGAAAGCTATCTTCTAAAAAGTCCTGGGTCCAGGGGATGGCAGGAGCCAATCAGTATCTGTAGACCAGTTCCCACACTGTCAATCTGGGGACACAGCAAGTCACCCACTCCTTCCTGGTCATCCAAGACAGCCCTGCACCCCTTCTAGGTAGGGACTTATTGCACAAAATTGGGGTCCACATTCAGTTCACTGCAGGATGGGTGAGGGTCACTGATGACTCCCGGGGCCCCCCTGCACATCCTGACCCTCTCCCTCCAGGATGAACATAGACTTTTCTTCCAACCAACCGAGGGCATCCCTCTGTATGTCCTCCCCTGGATGCAGAAATTCCCCACTGTTTGACAGAACATTCGGGGGTGGCTCTCACCATCAACCAAGCCCCTATTGTGATAACTATCAAGAGTGGGCCTATACCGGTGCAGTGCTAGCATATGAGCCCCCTGTAATCTTTTTTCTGATTTGTTGTCCAGGCCCCTTATGGTCTTTGTGTTTAGAGGCCTCAAAGGTGTTGCTATTAATGTAGCTACATCTAAGGCCTACTGCTGTTATTGCAGATTCATGTGCTCCAGTCTGGTCTTCATCTTAGTTTCACAGAAAATTCCTTTCAACTTACTAAATTGGCTTGTGTTGGAAAATTGTCTTACCATTGTTGGTTGTGCCATTCCAGAATTTTATTTTATATATTATTTTAAAGTTGTTTGGAGGAGGTTGTTTGAGGAATTCAGCATTAGGATTTCCTCAATTCTACCATCTTGGTTCCATAGAAGTGTTTTTTTTTTTTAATGACATTACTTCATTAATTGTTTTTGGCACTGATTACTTCATTCTAAATCTTCATACAAATCTTCTTATGTTTCTTAGAAACCATACCTTTTGTATATTTTTATGATACAATATCAGGATTTCTTCTACAGTACTCTGATGGGAAGCCTTTTAGTTTCCTATTACAAAAAAAAATTTTTTTTTGCATATTTTTTTTCTTTAATCTTTGGTGGTATACACATCAAAGATGTATAATTTGGACCACTTTTTGTAAGGTCCTTATTTTTACCCATTAACTATGAACCTTTTATTAACTATGAATTCTTCAATGACAAGAATAAGGACTGAGGAGTTGAGAATATTTCCTAGCCAAGTCACATGAGTTAACCATTCTCAAGAAAAGTTTAGCCTTTTCAGCAAGATCTGTAAAAATAGAACCATTGGTCTTCAGAAATGGGTTTACTATAATTCTCTTTCTCTGTTTTTGACCTGCCTGGCTTTGGGATCAGTACCATGTTTGTGTTGTAAAATGAATTTGGTAGAATTCCTTCTTTGCTTATTCTGTCAAATAGTTTGTATAATATTGGGATTAGTTGTTCTTTGAATATTTGATAGAATTCATTTGTGAATCCCTCTGGACCTTGGGATTTTTTCTTAGGGAGTTATTTGATGGATTATTCAATTTCTTTTTCTGATATGGAGTTGTTTAGGTAATTTATTTCTTCCTCTGTTAGTCTAGGCAATTTATATTTTTGTAAGTATTCATCCATATCACCTAGTTTGCCATATTTTTGCCATATAATTGGGCATAGTAGTTTTTAATGATTGCCTTAATTTCCTCTTCATATGATATGAGGTCTTCCTTTTCATCTTGGATACTGTCAATTTGGTTTTTTTCTTTCCTTTTTTTAATTAGACTGACTAGTACTTTGTCTATTTTATTTGTTTGTTCAAAGTACCAGCTTCTAGGCTTATTTATAAAATCAATAGTTCTTTGACTTTCAATTTTATTAATTTCTCCTTTGATTGTTTGATCTCTAATTTAATCTTCATCTGAGGATTTTTAATTTGTTTGCTTTCTAGTTTTTTTAACTTGCATGCCCAATTCATTAACCTCTGCCCTACTTAATTTCTTAATATATGAACTCAAGGATATAAATTTCCCACTGAGTACTGCTTTGGCTGCATCCCATAGGTTTGAAAGAATGTCTCATCATTTTCATTTTCTTCAAAGAAGTTATTAATTGTTTCTATGATTTGTTCTTTAACTGGTTTTGAAGAATCGTATTGTTTAATTTCCAATTAATTTTTGATTTATCTCTCCATGTACCCTGACTAATTATTATTTTCATTACACTGTGATCTGAGAAGGTCACATTTATTATTTCTGCTCTTTTGCACTTGTTTGCAATGATTTTTGTGCCCTAGTACATGGTCAATTTTTGTGAATGTACCATGTACTGCTGAAAAGAAGATGTATTCCTTTTTGTCCCTATTTATTTTTCTCCACATGTCCACTAACTCTAATTTTTCCAAGATTTCATTCACTTCTCTTACCTCTTTCTTATTTATATTTTGGTTTGATTTATATAATTCAGATAGAGGAAGGTTTAGGTCTCCCACTAGTATAATTTTTCTATCTATTTCATCCTTGAGCTCCACTAGTTTCTCCTTTAGAAATTTTAATGCTATGCCATTTGGCACATACATGTTGAGTACAGATATTTCCTCATTGTCTAAATTGCCTTTTATCAGGTTGTAATTACCTTCCCTATCTCTTTTAACTAGATTTATTTTTACTTTGGCTTTATCAATTATCCTGATTGCAACTCCTGCCTTCTTTTTATCAGTTGATGCCCAATAGATTTGGCTCCATCCTCTTACTTTCACCCCATGCATATCTACCTTCCTCATGTTTGTTTCTTGTAGACAGCATATGGTAGGGTTTTGGATTCCAATGCACTCTGCTATTCACCTGCATTTTATGGGTGAGTTCATTACATTCATATTCAGAGTTATGATTACTTGCTGTGTATTTCCCAGCATTTTGATTTCTCCTCCTGATCCTGCCTTTTCTTCTTTCACTATTTCCTTCTACACCAATGTTTGTTTTTAATCAGTCCCCCTAGTTCCCATCCTTATTTTACTTCCCTTTTTACCTGTGCCCTTCTTATTCCTGACCTTATTTTCCCTGTAGTCTTTTGAAAATTACCCGCCCACCCTTTCCCTCCCTTGTACTGCTTCCCTCCCCACCAGTCCGTTTATTGCCCTTCTACTCCCATATAGGGTGCAAATCTATTCTCTCCCTAAATGGATTGGATTTTTTCTTCCATCTTTGGGTCAATTTTAAAGCCTATAAGAGTTGAGTATTTCCTGTCTCCAACCTCTTTACCCTTCCAGTGTATTGATGTTCTCTCCACACTCCCGCCATGAGCTTCTTTGTGACATGTGAATTTAGCCCCATTTGTTTCTTTCCCATTTGTTTTAGAATTAACCTCTCCTTTTTAGCTCTAGTTGTATATATATGTATGTATATATATATATATATATACATACACACACATTTATAAGTATTTATGCATGCATATATCTGTATACCTATTTATGTCTTGTCCTTTCATCCTATACAGTTTGTCACTGTTCCCTCTATGTGTAATTCTTCTGGCTGCCCACATGGTAACAATAGTTTTTAAGAGTAACCAATGACCTCTTTTCTTATAGGGATAACTTATAGGGATAATATTTTAACTTATTGAGTCTCAATTTTTTTTTTGCTTTTTTCTTTCCCCCCCCCTTTTTTTAAATTACCTTTTGATGATTCTCTTAAGTTCTGTGCTTGGACATCAAATTTTCTGTTCAGGTCTGGTCTTTTCTTTACGAATTCTTGAAATTCTTCTATTTTGTTGAATGACCATATTTTTCCCCTGCAAGAATATAGTCAGTTTTGCTGGGTAGTTGATTCTTGGTTGTAGACCTAGTTCCCTTGCATTCTGGAATACCATATTCCATGCCCTCAGTGTGGATGCAGTCAGATCCTGTGTTATCCTCACTGTGGTTCCATGGTATCTGAATGACTTCTTCTTGGCAGCTTGTAATATCTTTTCTTTGGTCTGATAGTTCTTGAATTTAGCTATAACATTCCTGGGTGTTGTCAGTTGGGGATTAAGTACAGGAGGTGAACTGTGGATTCTTTCAATCTCAACTTTTCCCTCTTGTTCTAGAATATTGGGGCAGTTTTCTTGAATTATTTCCTGTAGTATTGTGTCCAGCCTTTTTTCTTTTGTCATGGTCTTCTGGTAGACCAATGATTCTTAAATTGTCTCTCCTCAAACAATTTCCTAAATCCTCTGTTTGGTGAATGGGATGCTTCATATTTTCCTCAATTTTTTCATTCTTTTGATTTTGTTTTATAGTGTCCTGCACCTTGTGAGGTCACTTAATTCAAATTGTTGTATTCTGGTTCTTAAAAACTGGATTTCATCCCTGGCTTTTTAGTCATCCTTCTCTTTCTGGTCTGATTTTCTATGGAAGTTATATTTCATCCTCCTTACCTCACCTTTATCTTCTTTGCCTTATCTTTCATCTTCTTTGCTTGATCTTTCACCTCCTTTGCCTCATTTTCCAGCTGATTAATTTTGGCTTTCAAGACACTGTTTTCTGTTTCCAGATGACTTATCTTTCTGTTAAAGTTGTCTTCAGGCTCCCTTAATTGTGTTTTGAATTGCATTTTGAGTTCTTCCAAAGCCTGTATCCAATTCGCTGGGATTTCTGATTCATTGTTTGCTGATCCTCTCCCTCTGTTCCATTCCCTGTATAGAAGCTATCTATTGTAATTTCTTTCTTCTTTTTCTGCTCATATTTACCCCTTCTTTGCTCCCCATATTTGTCTGTGCTCTTTCTCCTCTCATTTTTTTGGTTTTGGGGGCTTCTGTCAGTCTCCACTCTTGGAGCTTTGACAGAAGATCACTAAGTGCAGTCTCTGGGGAGGGTTGTTGGGGATTTGAGCTTCCCTGTCCTCTGGAGGCTTTTGATTGAATTAAAGTCCAGTAGTCAATGAGGGAGGGGTGTGAAGCCTGGACTTCCCTGAGTTCTGAAGACTTTTGATGGGATTAAGTTCAGTTTGGTTGGGGTGGGTGTGCACTAAGGCCAACACTTCCTGAAAGGCTAGGGAAAATATGGAGGATCTCCACAGCTCTGACCAGGCTTCCAGCTCTATGTTCCCTCTCTAGCTCCTTGCCTGCCAACTGTGTTCAATGCTCTGAGCTTGGCACAGCCCTACCTGCAAGGTACACCTTCCAGACCAGCATCTTTGCCCACCCAGAAGTTCCTGATGCCACTAGAGTCTCAGCTCTCTAGGTGGGGGGGAGGGGTCCTGGGATCTTCCTTCTGCCTTCCCCTTAAACCTGAGTGTTCTCAGATTCTGGCTTTTGGGAGGGGTGTATCTTCTGAATTGAGTACAGAAGGAGGGTTCCTTGGTTCTGTCTTATAGTTAGGTTTGATGTTCAGTTCATATAGTTCCTGTGTTTGTCTCAGCAGATAGATTCAGTTCAGCTCCCCTAGGAGCATCCAGTTTGTGATTGGTAAGGAAGGGTAATCAGAGGTATGAACTTTTGCTCCTTCTAGGCTGCCATCTTGACTCCACCTCCTTAGTGAATATAGATGCAAAAATCTTAAATGGAGTACTAGCAAAAAGACTCCAACAAGTGATCAAGAGAGTTATTCACTATAACCAGGTAGGATTCATACCAGGAATGCAAGGATGGTTCAATATTAGGAAAACCATCCACATAATTGACCATATTAACAAGCAAACTGACAAAAATCACATGATTATCTCAATAGATGCAGAAAAAAACATTTGATAAAATACACACCTATTCCTTTTGAAAACACTAGAAAGTATAGGAATAGAAGGGCCTTTCCTAAAAATAATAAACAGTATATATCTAAAAACATCAACAAACATCATATGCCATGGGGATATACTAGAAGCCTTCCCAATAAGATCAGGAGTGAAACAAGAATGACCATTATCACCTCTATTATTTAATATTGTTCTAAAAACATTAGTAGTAGCAATTAGAGAAGAAAAAGAAATCGAAGGTATTAGAATTGGCAATGAAGAGACAAAGCTATCACTCTTTGCGAATGATATGATGGTCTACTTAAACAGACCTAAAGAATCAACCAAAAAGCTAGTTGACAGTCCTAGGGAATCAACCAAAAAGCTAGTTGAAACAATCTATAATTTTAGCAAAGTTGCAGATACAAAATAAACCCGCATAAGTCATCAGCATTTCTATATATCTCCAATCCATATCAGGAGGAAGAATTAGAAAGAGAAATTCCATTTAAAATCACCCTAGATAACATAAAATACTTAGAAATCTATCTGCTGAGACAAACACAGGAACTATATGAACACAACTACAAAACAGATCCAAACAATTAAAACTAGATCTAAACCATTGGAAAAACCTTGACTGCTCATGGGTAGGATGAGCTAACATATTAAAAATGACAATCCTACCCAAATTAATCTACTTATTTTGTGCCATACCCATTTAACTACCAATAAACTTTTTTACTGAATTAGAGAAAAAAAAAAACATAACAAAGTTCATTTGGAATAACAAATGATCAAGGATATCCAGGGAAATCATGAAAAAAAAATGCAAAGGAAGGAGGACTTGCAGTCCCAGATCTCAAACTATACTATAAAGTAGTGGCCATCAAAACAATTTGGTACTGGCTAAGAGGCAGAAAGGAGGATCAGTTGGAATAGACTTAGGGTAAATGACCTCTGCAAGACAGTCTATGATAAACCCTAAGATCCTAGTTTTGGGGACTAAAACCCACTTTTTGATAAAAACTACTGGGAAAATTGGAAGACAGTACAGGAGCAATTAGGTTTGGATCTACATCTTATACCCTACACCAAGATAAACTCAGAATGGGTGAATGACCTGAATATAAAGAAGGAAACTATAAGCAAATTAGGTGAACACAGAATAGTATACTTATCAAATATTTGGGAAAGGAAAGACTTTAAAACCAAGCAAGAGCTAGAAAAAAACACAAAATGTAAAATCAATAATTTTGATTACATCAATTTAAAAAGTTTTTGTGCAAACAAAAACAATATATCCAAAATTAGAAGGAAAGTAACAAATTGGGAAACAATCTTCATTATAAAAACCTCTGACAAAAATCTAATTACTCAAATTTATAAAGAACTAAACCAGTTGTACCAAAAAATCAAGCCATTCTCGAATTGAAAAATGGACAAGGGACATCAATAGGCAATTTTCATTTAAAGAAATCAAAACTATTAGTAAGCTCATGAAAAAAGTGTTCTAAATCCCTTATAATCAGAGAAATTCAAATCAAAACAACTCTGAGGCATCACCTCACACCTAGCAGATTGGCTAACATGACAGCAAAGGAAAGTAATGAATACTCAAGGGTATGTGGCAATGTTGGGATATTAATTCATTGCTGGTGGAGTTGTGAATTGATCCAACCATTCTGGAGGGCAATTTGGAACTATGCCCAAAGGGCGATAAAAGACTGTCTGCCCTTTGATCCAGCCATAGAACTGCTGGGTTTGTACCCCAAAGAGATTATGAGGAAAAAGACATGTACAAAAATATTCATAGATCCACTCTTTGTGTTGACAAAAAAACAGAAAATGAGGGGATGCCCTTCAAATTAGGAATGGCTGAACAAATTGTGGTATATGTTGGTGATGGAATACTATTGCCTTCAAAGGAATAATAAAGTGGAGGAATTCCATAGGGACTGGAACAACCTCCAGGAATTGATACAGAGTGAGAGGAGCAGAACCAGGAGAACATTATACACAGAAACTGATACACTGTTGTACAATCAAATTTAATGGACTTCTCCATTAGTGACAATTCAGTGATCCTGAACAACTTTGAGGGATCAATGAGAAAAACCACTATCTACATTCAGAGGAAAAACTGTAGGAGTAGAAACCCTGATGAAAAATAACTGCTTGAATACATGGATCAAAGGGTTATGGTTGGGGATGTAGGCTCTAAATGAACATCTAGTGCAAACATCAACAACATGGAAATAGGTTCTGATCAATGACACAAGTAATACCCAATGAAATTGCATGTTGGCTGGGGGAAGGGTAGGTGAAGGGGAGGGAGGGAAATAATGTGATTATTGTAACCAAGGAATAATGTTCTAAATGGACTAAATAAACTAATTCAAATTAAAAAAATTAAAATGGAATTTGATTATGGTGACACCTTTTATGTTGAACTTTATGTGCTAGGTGGGATTTGAAAGCTTTTTTTAATTGTCCCATTCAGAGATCTGTGCTAACATTGAAAAAAATGTGTAACTTTTATATCTGGTGAATTTAGACCAAATTAATATTTTACTTAGGACAACAAGG